>NC_088333.1:32387500-32630000 GCF_036884655.1 Musa acuminata AAA Group | reverse complement strand
AGATTGTATATTCATCTTAAATTTGGTAAAATTTAAAATTGACATAATTTCATACTTGTAATAACTGAAATAAATTAAAAAATATATATTTTAAAGGCTTAAAAGAAAAAAAATCATTTAGACATTGAAAAGTTATTTATAAGGTTTATTAAAAAAATTTAAAATTTAGAATTAATATTTAACAATTTTTTTGTTTATTTAATGACTTTAATTGTTATTCATATAAAATATAAAATAAAATTATTATATTATCTTTTCTTAATATTTAACATTATGATTTTTATTTTCTTTTTCATAATCTTATAATTTTTATAATACTTTACTTTTAATTTTAAGATTAATTTTGTGTTTAGTTTGTATTTTTGTTAATTTACGATTCATTTGGATTTACTTAAAATGGAGGGAAAATAGGAAAAAGATAAATTAGTGGTTGATGGTATGTTTGTCCAACGAAAAAAAGTAAATATTATTTTGATAAATTTTCAAAAAAAAAAGCCTCAAGTTTCTATTATTTCTTGCGATCACCTCTTTTTTCTTTATTCCCGCACAATGCCCTTTCTTGGTTATCTTTATCATTTTACCCTTGACCTCTATCTCATCGTGATCATCTTCGTCTTATTGTGGTCGCCTTTCACCCTCTCACATAGCAAGCCGCTTTCATCGCTTTCTTGGAATCACCCTCATAGTGACATTGTCATTGCATCGGTCTCCTCTTTATTCTACTACGACGATGACCCTCGTTGTGATAGCCCCCATATTAATGACACTCAAGACCTCCTCCTCGACTACCCGAACTTGTCTCTATCTATACCTCCATCAAGAGAGTTAGGGAAGAGAGGTCTTAGGAGACTTTTAGATTGTTATTGAGAGTTATCACTATGGTGGAGTGGAGCAAAGGTCAATAGCAAAATTATTATGAGGTTATTCCTGAACACTTTGCAATTGTTGAAGAGTTTGCAAGCAATGACCTCGCGACGAGGTAAAGGCGATGTTCGATACAAAAAAATGAGATAACGATAGCGGATCGTACAAGCGTAAACTCATCTTTTAAAAAAATAAAAGACATTATGTTGGGAAAAAATATTAGAAATTTAGTTTTTTCTATAAAAAAATTCTATTTTTTTATTATTAAAAAAAAATCAAAATAGGAGTTCTCGGAAAATATGAATTTTTCTAAGGAATTTACCCCTATGCATATATTTTACCATTGAACCAACGTCCCAAGTAGAAGAGGAATCTTGGAGACCTAGAAATATTTTGTGGCTTGTGTTGGAGATCGATGCGTCACGGCGCGCCCCTAATCCCGTCGCTCTTTTTCGCTCGCTCCCAGGTAACGCGTGATCTCCTGTCTCGGAGTCGATCTGATTTCATCTCGTTGTCTCTAGGTTTTCGATCGCTACTTGTGGATCGGGTTGATGAGTGAAGGAGGAATAGCTGATCGTTGTTGGCCATCGATCGTTATTTATAGTTCGAATTTTGTCGTAAATAGTTTAGTATCTGATCGGGGATCTCGGGTAGTGATCGGTGTGCGAGGGAAAGCGGAGCGATTAAGTGCATCTATCAGCATCAAGAGTAGTACACCGTGATTTAGGACTTGGGATGGGTCTGCAATCTTGAGCTCGCTAAACTCCATCTGCTTCGGGGTTTGGTTTTCCTTGAATCTGTTCTGTAGTTTGATCGGAACTCCTGTTCTTGATTGATGACACCTTCATTTGCGTGCTTTGGACCGAAAGAAAACATTGGTACTATCGAGTAAAGCCTGTTACCTGATTAATCGAGAGAAAAAAAAAGAAGAAAAAAGTAAGGAACATATTAATAAGAAGAAGAATCTGTTCTTAGTATAATTATATATTATACTAAGAATCTGTTCCTCAATAAGAATCTGTTACCTGATTAATAAGAATCTGTTCCTCAATAATTATATATTTATTATGTCAAATATATATATATTTTTCCTCCTAACCAACTTACTGTCTTACATGTCTCCTTTCTGAATGGCATTGCTCTCTATATTATACAAAGTATTTGTATTCATGTGGTTTAACCAAATATGCATTTATTACATTACTACATTTGTTTTCAACACATAATACATATGCATTTCTCTCGTTATTAATTAGTTATACTAAGTTTTATCTCTTCTATTTCTACATGACAATTCATGTGCCTTGTGATTTCTAGCTTCTCGTGATATAACAATAGTTATTATATGAACAATTACCTAAGTCTAGGTCTTTCATTGTACACACAAGTTGGTTCATATTATTGCATTGTAGATTATACTTGTCATAGTGCCTTCCCCAAGTGTAGATTCTTGTTTCCCATTGTTGAATGCATATCGATGTTTCCTTTTCTTGTAAACAGAAGTTTATACTTGACACTTGTAATTCCTTTCGGCTGTCAGCATCCAATTATATTTTATCTAAGCAAATTATTAGATTTCCTTTTTTTATCATCATATTAATTCAAGGTAATGCAATACACCTTGGCTAATTGCTACCGAAGTTTGATGTGGATTTGATGGGTCCTTTTCTAGCAACCTCCAAATCCACCTCAATACAAATCATTTGCATTCTTTTCGATGTTTTACACCTACCAAACACAAATAGTCAGCACCATTCTTGTTGAACTGCATTTTAATTTATTCTGCTGTGATTAACTTGCTATACTTGAATGTCTAATGCTGGTAGTAAGGAACCTGGTCTTCCTTCAAACTTTTCTTTTGCTCAGTATTTCATGTGATGCCTCCTTCCGACGCCATGCTTTTGCTGGTATGAAAACGTGCTGTGTGCTTGTTTGTTTAGGTAATGACGGACCTGCTTGGGAGAGTTCTGGACTCCAAATTTCCTGCACATAACTCAGATGATGGTTCAGTAGCTAGAGAATCCAAAGCTGCTAATTCAGACCAGACTGTTCACCATCGGTGTTTCAAGGCCTCTTTCTTGATGAGATTCTTCAGATCCATTTTTTCGGTTTTCGAACGACACTCCAACACGGGTTCAGTTGAAAACAAGTCTAGCAATTCCAAGAGCGTATGCTATGGACAATGAGGAGACTTCAAGAGCGTATGCTATGGACAAGCAGGGCGGACACTTTGAGGTCAACCAGTGATATATGGTTTCTTGGCAAATGTTATAAACTCTCACATGAGGAGTCATCACATGGTTCTGATGCTCCCAATAGTTATGATGCTTTCCTAGAAGATTTCTTATCAAGAATTTGGATAACATACCGCAAAGGTTTTGACCCCATTGGTGATTCAAAGTTCACATGTGATGTCAACTGGGGATGTATGATCAGAAGTAGCCAGATGCTTGTCGCTCAGGTATAACTCCAAGTCTTCCTCCTTATTCATCTAGGTTTATACATGTCCCAGTGAAACTAGTGATGTGTGCTTATCTTGTTAATCTAAAATTGCTAACAGGCATTGATCTTTCATCATCTAGGGAGATCTTGGAGAATGCGCTTGCAGAAGGTAAAAGGAATAACCATATATATCCATGATATCTCTGAATGCTTATGATGATTTTCTATTGGTTATGCAGCCACATGATCCTGGGTATATTGAAATTCTTCATCTTTTTGGTGACTCGGAGGCATGTGCTTTTTCAGTGCACAATCTGCTTCAAGCTGGGAGGTGTTATGGTTTGGCTGCTGGATCATGGTTGGGTCCTTATGCTATGTGTCGAACATGGGAAACCCTTGCTCATGATAACAAAGAGCAAATTGAAAGTGATAAATGCAAAGAAAGCTTGCCCATGGTTCTATATACTGTTTCAGGTGATGAAGATGGGGAGAGAGGTGGAGCTCCAGTTATCTGTATTGAGGTTGCTGCCAGACTATGTTATGATTTTAAAAAGGGGCAATTGAACTGGGCACCTATTCTGTTGTTGGTTCCTTTGGTACTTGGACTAGAAAAGATCAACCCCAGGTAAATCAATCCTCCTAACAATGTTATAGCGAAGCTTTACATTATATGTCAACTTCTATTTCCCATTTCTGTGGACCTAAACTGTGAAAAAGAAAAAAAAACAAGCATGCTTAAATGGCAAGTGTTTTGTTTTAGTGAATGGAAATTTAAAGAACTCGTTTTTACATGTATACTAGATAATTGCCTAAATCACCACAAATATGGGAATCTTTGATGAATTTATCAGTTGGTATTCCGATGTGCTATTTAGCATGTCATACTTCGTGCAGGTACATTCCTTTGTTGTGGGAAACATTTACATTTCCACAAAGCCTTGGCATTTTAGGTGGAAGACCTGGGGCCTCTACCTATATTGTTGGCATACAGGACAACAAGGCACTGTACTTGGATCCTCATGAAGTCCAACCGGTATATAACCTTCCATTAGGAAAATTTTCTATTTGATCATGCATCAGATCACCGATTGACTATTTGTTATCATACTGAAATTTGAAGTATGCACTGAATAGGCTGTTGATATCAAGAGGGATGATTTGGAAGCTGATAGTTCTTCATATCACTGCAGGTATGTTGTTTCAGCTGCGTAAAGGTTTTAGGTGGCTGACATTGATATATATTTGATGCCTTACCCCTCTCAAGTGGCTTACTTTCATGTTTCAGCACTGTGCGTCATGTGCCACTTGACATGATCGACCCATCGTTGGCCATTGGGTTCTATTGCAGATATAAAGGTAACTTGTTCTCCCTTTAGAGTTCCATTTTGCAGAAAGTTACAGTCGACTGATTAGTTAACTAATACAGATGATTTCGAAGACTTTTGTTCCCGTGCTTCTAAGCTTGCAGACAAGTCAAACGGGGCACCACTCTTTACTGTTGCCCAGAATCTTCAGCCCGCAAAGCCAGTTCCTTACGCTGATCTTTTGGCAGTTGATACCTTTACTGACACTGATGATCCCGTCCATGATGATGAATGGCAGATTTTATGAAGGCCATGTCTTAATGCCATCTGAAATATTAAGTTTTATCATCTTAGGGCAGGCACCAACCTAACCTGGACATCATATGTTTAGAGGAGCCAGAGTGTGCTGGATTTCTTTTCTTTCACTTATTCTTTCTGATTTATTGTCAAGATCCTTGTACAGGTAAAAGAAAGATATAATCCCATAACTCAATAATGGATGATAACTTCCACATGAGTTCCCAACTTTTTGGTGCATCGAAGGATTAGTTTTCTGGAAAAATTAATGTTTGTAGCCTTTTCTGATAGTGATTCTTTTAATTAGATGTTTTATGTTTTAGCAATCTGATGATCGCCGCCTTAACTGATCCTAATGATAAGCCTAATTTCTATTTTAACTGGCAACCTTTGCAAATGTTCTTCTCATTGTTGTATTTGGGAAGTCCCGGATCTGTTGATGTTCGATCTGATCTCTTACTAGTTTGTCCAATGCTAAGCATTTATCCCTCGCATGGGCTGAGATAAGAGAGGACTTGCTGGTTTGAGTAATACTTGTCCAATGCTAAGGCATTTGTTGCACAAAAGCTACAAGTGTTTCCTAAAGTTAACTCTCTCGGAAGCATATCTTGAGGAATATTTTCCTAAAGCTACAAAAAATTGTCTTACATTTGGGTTGACTAGTGCTATTCCAGGACCTCAATTTTTCATTAGGTGAGCATTTGTTCCTTTGATTTCTGTCCGGCAAATTCAAATAAAAGGAAAAGGCTTACAGATAGGATGAGACCTGCTGGTTACTGTCCGGCAAATGTTATACTGATTTTTGTGCAAAAAAGGACAAAATGTAATGAAAATCCTATTAAATCTATCATCTTCCTATGTTATAATGCCCAAAAATATGTATAATAGTGATGCAAGGAAAACATATTTACAATTTGTCACTTACTACTTTCATACAGATAATAATAACAACCACTAAATAAGGAGTGCTACTAAATAATGTAATTATATTATAAAGGATGTTTATGCAAGCAGCCAGTATCTAAGTAACATTAAATAGATTGATGACTATAAAAGGGTTGGCTGAAGTTGTGCTTATCTTATAATATGACACCATTATTTCAAAGTAAAGCAAAAAGTCTAACCATGATTTTCTCAAAGGGAATTTGCAAATTGCTCAATAAGGTGAAAAAATAAAAACAGTTCACCAACGTTGTTAAGAGGTAAACAAGGGTCAGTTCAGTTAACTACAACATGAAACAGTTGGTGATATTTTTACCTCAGCGAGCTCTGAGAGACGAGGAGTTCTGAATTCATTTATTGGGGCAGCAAGCTCTGAGATTGGCCAACTTTCCTAGTGAAGCACAAAGTTTCACAGCTTCACTGAACATATAGCCATATAGGTTCAATCAGTGCGACATTAATCACAGTAACATTCAATTTACCTGTGCAAGAACAACAGCAGTTGACTGGAGATTTGGTTCCAAAGTCTGGTACAACCTTGACAATTTGCAATAGCAAGTCTGATTAGGATATCAAAAACACCTTTTTTCACAACAACATATAGTTAGTTGTATTTAAACAATTAACAGAGAAAAACATGTTCTTGATAATTTTTTTTTTTCTCGTACCATGTGTTGAAATGAAAGGTGTGACCATAACTTTCCGCAGATGCACCTTCCTTTTACAAATTAATTCCATGATCAACATTTGTGGACCTGAACAAATGTCTTTAACATTTGGATAGTTGCTCACCGTCCAAACTGCTCTATAATTTGCATCAGGAGTATTTAAAACTATGGCAGCAGCACGAGTCCACTCAGCCCCAATCTAAAAATTCCAGTTACAAAATTCGTGTTGCAGTTTATTATGTAAGATAATTGTGGAAAAGCATTATAAAAGTTTCCTAAACTCTCAACTCACTGCATCTCCAAAATCCAGCTGAGCTTTCTCAGCAATCTCCAGCAACTTCTCTACTTCCTTCTGCTGCAGTTCCTCATTCCCCATTCGAATGCATCTCGATCCTTCCTCGCAGCTTTCCAAGCTTTCCTTACATACCAGTGCTTGTTTCTCATGATTCCTCACAGAAGGTTCTGATGATATCTTCTTTTTGTAATCAATTACTCGTGCTACCAGCCACGGTGTCCTTGTGGACTGCCTCTTTGGCAATGTCTTCTTCATTAAAAAAATCTCCTGAATGGTAGAAGGAGCTGAATTAACGTCTCACCAAGCAAGTTCTGCTTCATCTTTTAAGGCGATTGCTGTTTCAGATATCTTCTATGCCCTGTATTCCAGCACAAGGACTGTTGAGCTGAGCAACCTGCAATTCCTTGATAGCCTTCTGAAGCAATCCCTCAACTCATCCAGCTGATAAGCTTCCTTTTCCTCAGCCACTTGTTCAGTCGGTTTTTCATCAAAGAGAGGCCCTCCTTCTGAGCCCTCTATAGAGTCTTCCTGCTCATCTACAAAGTTATTCTGGGTCACATCAAAATTTTGTTTGCTAGCACCAACAAATGCCAAAGAATCGTTCATCTGACAAACCAACCGCATCGATCCTTTCAGAAGTTTCCTCCATAGAGTTCAAGAAAATGCATTCAAAATGTCTCCTCCATTGCCCAACAAACTAAACGGAACACCATGATCTGTCCCGTACACGGAACTTTAAACAAGACGACCAATCATCAGCGATTTCCTTTCCTTCCCAAAGAAAAAGACTAGAAGCATATCCTAATGCAACGAAGAACACAGTGACTCTGTCCTCTGTATCTAAACCCCGAAGACCAACCGATGCCGTAATCAAGATACCACAAGCTAAATCCATCATCCACTTTGTTTTCGGGGCAGACAAATCCAACGCTACCACCACATTTGAAAAGCAAGCAACCCCGAATCGAGAACGCAAGATCGCATCAGAATGAAACAAATCACCAACAATGATTCAAAGAAAATCCAAATAGACCAAAACGACCAGCATCGATCCCTCATTCGCATCGTTCCTCCAGGACCGGATCAAATCGAACATTAAACCCTAAAAACCGGAGGAGAAGGGTGCGAGGCCAAAGGGAAGTGGAAGGATCGCACGGACCGATCGAACGGAGGGGGCCTGTCGGAGCTGGAGATGGGAAGAGGAGAGGACCATCAATGGCGGAGAGATCGATGGCATCGGCCACGGGAGCTCGTTTTTCTTCTTTTCCACATCTCGGGATAGCGCAGGGAAGAAGCGGTGAACATGGAGGGATGGTCGAGCGGCAACGATGCGTTGGGTCGACGGGTGTTTGGAATGCAACAGTACCACAAGAGTCTTTTAAACCTGGGATCTCGCCGGTGCTGGGATGTCATCAGTTCGGATTCGGGTCGGGTATTGGATGAACAGGTCGTCGAGCTCCCTTACCTGGTTATAATCCATCGGATCCACTTAGGATCCGAAAATGGTAAAAAGTATCACAGAATCCGATTTCACCGACAGCAGTATCCGATTAAGAAAAGACCATATGTTGGTTAATGATGACGAAGACATGCAGGATTAAGCACTCATTTAGTGGCTTACAATAGATGAATCCAATCCACAAAAGGGGTCACAATTTTGTTAAAAGATAACTACGTGTCCACACCATAAACAAGGGGGTGGACTATGATATGCCCATCTTGGATCCTGATTTGATGCCTATACATACAATCCCTACTGACGATAGTAATTATATTCAAGTGATAAGATCATAAAAATTGGTACAAATTACAAATAGATGAAGCTTCAATGCCAAATGAGTCTTAGGTGATGATCACTGAGCATAGAACATCTGATAGACTTGACATCATTACTGCTTTATCATTTTATCAGAATAAGCAACGCATACTTTTACTTTTTCCACTTTCCCTCTACAAGATTTAGGAGCAACAGCAAGCATAATTTAAGCTAGGCTCCCTGGAAGAAATATATATACAAGCTTCACATATTATAAACAATTTTCTCAGGGATCAAAGAGTGAAGCTAAACAAAATTTCATATGCATCGAACCGCCACCATATTCCGTTTCTATACTATTCACTATGGCAGCAAGGGGATCTGCAATTTTACATAACGCATCAAAGAGCCTTCAGTAACCTGTTCGGTCAATTTCAATTTGCACCCAAGGTGTCGTATGTTGATTTCTCCAGTGATCTTGGCATGGTGGTTGGATGATATGAGCTCTTGTAATCATTGAAGCCAACCTCATTGTCTCCTTTTTGTGGGGATAAAAGATAGTGGAAGCATGTCCCCTGTATGATCTATGGACTTGGATGCAATGTCTCTTGCATTCTTCAATGAACACAACATGTTCACAGGTTCAGCCTCATTCAAGGCAGACATCATATAAAACAACACTTTATGGCATGCTTTTGCCAAGTCAGCAAAGTCTTCTTGTTCCTTGCAGAACTCAGATAGTTCAGAAGAATGATCTAAATTTTCATTCTGAGATGACACTTTAATTAACCTCCCTTCTTTGCTTCCCAAATGCTCGCTCACTTCTGATTCCAACTTTGCAGCCATGACAGCAGCCCGTGCAATGCACGAAGCTGGTAGCTGAAGAAAATAATAGCTAATTACTCGTTCTGGAACCGGGAAAATATTTCAAATTTAAAGCATCTGTTCAGTCAAATTTCCGATAAATGGTGTCGATTTAGTTCCTGGACCAACATGATCTTGCACCAAACATTCAAAAGATAAAATGATACATTCAGGTTCCTCATATGGAATTAAGCATGTCAAAAATTGAAACATAACTGACAAGTCACAAGTCAATGTTTGCACTATTATACTGTAAACGACAATTAAATCTAATTTGATGGTTTGATTTCATGTTTAGTTTGTCTCCTGAGCTACCAATTACAGCCTATGAAGCAGACAAACACATGGGTTTCAAATAGGTTCCATTATATGGGCTATTTGACATCTATGCTAGTCACGAAGATAACTCAAGATTAGATCAAGGCAATTGAACTATTTAGTCTCACTATTAAACTCGAGACTATTTTGGATGTCATATATATATTGAAGCATTACAAGAAGATCTAGATTTTAGTCTTTCTCATAAACTCCACTTTGTTCTCATCCGTCTCATCTATCAATAAAAAGGGGTTAGTTAGATCCTACTTTTGTTCCCACTGATGCTTATCTCACATTCTTACCACCATCAAGGTTAGATTAGAGATGGGCCATGAGAGGAACCCAATTGGAAAATCCAAAGAAAGCCAAGCTAAATAATTAAATTTCTTGTGAATCATTGACCGAAATAATGGAAAAGAAGGGTAGAAAGACCACTAATAAAATTCGTGTAAATTGTCAACACATCTTGTAAAGTTTCTATGTTATCCAAGGTTTCTATGTTAATGTTAAAAAGGCAAGTATCCGTGACATATTTTATTCATCTATGGTCCAACTAACCAAGAGGCCCATTTGGCACTAACATATGGGATTCAAGAAATCAATTTGCAGATCAGTAGACACCAGGGACTAATATGCAAAATAATTCGTCTAAGAAACTAAGATAAAATGTAATTTTTTTATCCAATTCAACGATTTAAAGAAATATCCAAGGCCAATGTCTTCCAAATCTTATGAAATTCTATTGCTAGTACATAATGTTACTGACCTAACACAATAAAAAGCTATTCAACACTTCAAAGTGACACATACCTTTGTAACTCCTTGCCAATATTGACTGTTATACAAATTACAAGGTTACATAAGGTACAAGTTTGACATGTAACAATATTTAGCACAAAGATAAACTCTTGCAAATCATTTCTTTGCCAAAAGCAAACATCAAAGAGCTAATAAAATGGGAGGTAAGCTAAAAAAATGTTAAAATCAAGATTGATTATTCCTCTCTGAAATACATATTTCCAGAAATAAATGTGCATTTACAGTCCACAATCTTCAGCATGGGCAAAATGAGATTCTTATATCCTATTCCCTTTGTGACCTTGTGTGTCCCTATTTCCTTTAGGACCTTCTATGTGCACCTTGAAATGCAGTAAAATTGGACAAAGAAAGCTTAGGTAAACAGTATTGGAGATCTAACCAGTTCTGCATCCCTCACGTATGTGAACAGTCAAAATGAAGGTACTCCGTTCTAGTAAAAATAAATTAACCCTTTCATTATCAGTTTCTGTCCCTTTCTTAGCATGGGCTGAGCAATAAGAACTAATAGAATAAACTTCAAAGTTCAAACTATTTTTGATTTTGGGAATCCTTTTCCTACTCCTCGGTCATACATGAGTTGTTTATTGGACAAACTATTGAAACTTTTCAACCATATACGATACCTTTTCAAATTCAGATCCATCATAATCTCTTTCCAGTTTTCTTTTGGATTTTACGTGTTTTTTATTTAACAAGCATTATATATGTAAATAAAACAAGTAATATAATACAACAGATGTGATTACACATGTGATGGAAATAATCCTCAATTCCATTAGGATATAATTGAGAAGTCCCAATAATGAATGTACTTTCAGGACCATACACAAAGCTAGGCTAGTAAAGAAACATAAGATAGCAGAGAATTTCTAGATAATGATAATTTGAAATTACCTGTGCAAGCTTGGCAACATTAAGACCGAAGCTCTTATCCGATGCACCCGTTACAAGCTTATAAAGAAAAGTAACCTCTTTGTGACAAAGCTTATCAGCACTAGATATTGATTCAGATTCAGTAATTTCAAGAGGTTTTTGCGATGTCAGATAGGAAACATGATATGCCCCAACTGAACTTTTAAACTCTTTTTGGATATCCAGAATCTTTGGGTAGTGAGTGACAAAAAGAACTATGCATTTCTTCTGTTTAAGAAAATACTGTAATGTAGCATAAGCAATTGCAACACCATCATATGTACTTGTGCCTCGACCAAGTTCATCAACGATGACAAGAGAGCATGATGAGCAATTATGTAGTATTTGAGAAGCCTCAGTCAACTCCTCAAAGAAGGTGCTTATTCCTTGCTGGATGCTGTCTGACGCACCCATACGAGTGTAAATTCCATCCAGCACATGCATCTTTACCAATGATGCTGGTACAAAGGAACCAACCTAGATGAATCAGAGGTACATCTTCATGACACAATTATCACGAAAAAAGAACTCTCAACAATTACTTAGAGCAACATGAATAAGGCCATCTTAGTGGTGCATCTAGTAAAAGTTTTCTAGTATTCATAATGAACCAGGAAACAAAAGGATGACATAACTAAGTTAGATGTACCAGACAAATAGAAATGATAAAAAAAAAAAAAGAAGTTTGACACTACTTAAACCACCACTTTATGATTAAATTCTTGATAGTGCTCAAGAATATTTTCATTCAAAAATTGATAAGATGAGTACAAATAGATGAATAATGACATGCCTAGCAATGTTTACGAAGGAACTATCTCATTAACATCAAAACAAAAGAAAAAAAAATCCGCACATTACTGCTTTATGCAGGTTCGCAATACCGTACCGTACCGGTATTTCGATCTGGGCTCGGTACCGGTACGGTACGGTGTACCGAGCAGTACACCCAGGTGTACCGAGCGATACACTCAAGTGTTCCGAGCACTGTAGCAGTGCAGTGTATAGTGCTGCAGTGCAGCAGTATACTGTAGCATTGTACAGTGCACTGTACAGTGCAGACCGGTACCGGGCAGTCGGCATACCGCTGGCCTGTCAGACTGGTACGTACCGCCCGTACTGGGCGGTACAATTCGGTACCACAGACACTGATGCACAATATGATCTTCAGTAAACCATCAAAAACTAAAAATTAAATGAGGATTGACAATAGTAATTTGATATCCTAAAGTATAGATCATCAACCAAAGACCTATTTATACCTGAGCCATAATTGCTATGAGAGCGACTTGGCGAATGTAGCAACTTTTCCCACCCATATTTGGTCCAGTCACAATTTGACAGTATTCACCATCGGCATGCAACTCGGTATCATTTGGGACAAAGTTATCACCAAGGATTGACTCCAGAACCTGCAGCGGCAGAATATGATCACATTTAACCAGCATATTAATATATTATAAAAGGAAAGAAAATTCTGCAAACAGTGACTTGCTTTCATGCAGTGTTGTACAATTTAATTTTAGAGTCAGAGAAACAAAGGTATAAATATAACCTTCTTCAATCACCAAATAGCCAAGGATCATTAGATAAGAAAATGAAAGGCTTCACAAAGGCATGTTTTATCACTCCACAAGAACAGTGTCAACTGCTACATCTTAGAAATAATGCAAAATGAACTATCCCATTCTTGCACTGATTCAAGCAAATGCACAGTGGCTTATCTTCCCTTTGTGAAATATAAATATCAATGGACATGCAGCAGAAATGCAACAATAACTGACAGGATCAAATGGAACTAGATCAATGGCACACATACAGGTCACACCACAGTGCATAAACAACAAAATGAGGTTACAAAAAGGCAACTCTTGCAACAACAAGAAGCCAGTAACAGAGATGACATTTGAAACACAGTTGAGGAAACAGATACAGGATTCTGATAAGAGACTAGAACAGGAACAACAACAAAGATGAGAAAATTGTTGAATCTAGGCGATATATGCAATTAACACAGAATTTACTGGTTATAAAGGAGATATGGAGACGGCCTGAGGAGATATGAAATTAAAAAAACATGAAGAGTCATATCAAAATCATTGCTACTCACAGGATGACGGCCTGAGGAGATATGGATCTGACTAGGTTCATCATCATGAACAAAAACAGGACGAACATAATTCTGCAGAAAAAAATGAAGATAAATATCAACATGCTACTCAGACTGTAAATAAGACACAAATGTAAGCAAATAACTACAGTTTTCATATACCTCATTTCTTGAGAGGATGGCAAGTGAATGCAAGCAGTCCAAAGCAGCTAGAGCTTGAACAGCTGCTTGAAACTGAGGATAGTATTTCCCAAAACTCATCAAGAAATTGTCCCATGTTGTCCTACATGCAACAGCAAGTTCTTCTCTGGCAACCAACAATTCATCTAAGGCTGCCAACACTTCAGGTGGGTGATATCGAATGGTCCTCTTAGTACTACTGACTTTTACCCAGTTCGAAGGCACCCTTAAATCTGCTGGCAGCTAGAGCCACAGGAATACAATTCAATTAGGAAAAAAGATCAACACATCAGAAAAGAAAATTTCCCTCATATTTGCACACCAATACTATCAGTTCAAGAAGACTCCAAAGGCTTGTTAAAAACAACCATTTAAGGCATGGGGGTGCTTTGTAGAATCATTAGCAGGTCAATGGAATCCAATTTGCTTAAAGTGAAACAGAATTAACCCTGACATGCTAATAATCATCTGAAGAAGTATGAATTGACATCATTCGAGCTAAGACCTGACAAGTTCCAAGAATAAATTATACCAGTGGAACCAACTAAGAGCAATAAATGAATTTTAAGCTGGTGGAAATTGTATTTAATTCCATGTAACAAAATGAAAAGAGAAAGAAAGCAACAGGGAACAGATCAGAATATTCAATGTTGATGTGTAGCATAGAAAGTAGATAGGATCCTATATCCATGACATTGTTGGCATGTAGCATAGTGGAAATTGCATTTAATTCCATGTGACAAAATGAAAAACAGATAGGCAGAAAGCAACAGGAAACAGATCATAAGATTCAATATGGACGTGTGGCATAGGATGTAGAAAGGATCCGATCTCCATAACAAAAAAATGCAAATGCAAGTGTACCAAGCATAAGCACAAAAGGGTCAAAGAAACTTGGAACTTGTCCAGATAGGTAAAAAAAAACTTGTTCAATTGCCAATATTACTTCAATCATATGTGTCTTCCCAGAGACACCCATAAATTCCAAGTTGCGCACTCCAAGCTGCTTCCGATATTGGACAATAAGTAAATCCAGCTTCTCCTTTGCCAACTGAACAGCTATACGGCCTCTACCAATCTGAAAATAAAAATTCCTCACAAATTTTTCATTATAACCGAGCATAATTGTAACCAACACTTGAGTCCCTTACCTCAGGAAATTGATTGGTGCATGAAATAAATAAATTCAACATGTCACCCTGATCAGCTGCATCCTTGTTTAGAGATGATAGAAGTTTAACAGCATGACCCATTACAGTAGGTGAAGCAGCAGTCGAAATCAACCTTCTAAGTACAGCAGATTTGACTTTTTTTTGCTGTGATGCTCCATAACCTGCATCACTCTCCACATAAAGCTTCTGTAATTGCTTCCCAGAGGTAAGTATAGCATGAATGACCCCGATAAACTGTAAAAAGAGATAAGAAAGAGAACATTTTAGATAAGGCATTGACATATTGTGCGACAGAATCTACAGCTAACAAACTCCCAACCTCGTTCAAGTAGAAAACCATTAGAAATACCAAAAATGAAGCATTACATACATCTAGCAATGACTATACCCAAAAATTATAGATCATTACCAGGTATATGATCCGGTGCATGCTATTACTAATGGCAGTGAGACCTACTTTTACCTGCCTAAGTCTTACATGTTTTTTTGCCAGATTGGCTGAGACACCTACATTTCAGCCTCATAGCAATGGAGGCAGGTCAACTGGATCAAATGCATCACTTGAAAGCCCTCTCAAACTTTTCTCTGGTCCTCCATCAGCTAAAACTGTCATGACCTACACCTTGATGGGATAACTGACTCATAATTTTATTAAGTCTGAACCATTGCACCAAAATACTCAAGTCTCCAAGATAATGGTAGTTCATCCATCTAGCCCTAATAAACCAAATCAGATCTTCGTCCACATCCAATGTGAGAGTAGTACAATCTGCCTCACTTAAGAGGTTGGAGTCCTCGTTAATTCATGGATAGCCCTTTCATGCTTAAGCCGCACACCATGCCCAATACTCAACCTAATGGAATAACCTATCGATGATAATGTACTCATCAAGTCCTTATAAACTAACATCTTTTTTGTGGAACTAAACCGTGGGAATTAAGGAGGTCCATACATGAGTTGTCTATCATACATCAAGAGGCCTTTTGTTTCTACGACAATGAATGTAGAGGTATGTGTATTATTTCTTTATTTCTTTTTTACTCATGGTTCTGACTATCTTTTACCTATTTCATTATTTTTCTTTCTTTTTTTCTCTTTTGACAGTGACACAGCTGTGTGAGCATGTCACTCACCTATATGGTACAATGTCAATGGCATGTATTAGTCCTGCAAAAACATGCCAGGCTACTGAATCCAGAAATCTTTTATTATGTCATGTGACCACCTTGTTTTTGCTAACACTAACTCAAATAAATTGCCACTTGCAAAAGCACAATTAATGCATTACATCAATGATGCAATCAAGCATATACAATCACTCTCATAAGGGTTGTTGATTAGTCTAGATTCTCAACTAGCTCCATATCTTATTGAAAGGGAAACAATTTATCGATGTTGCTGAAACTTCTTAAGGCAATAACTTGTCTATGTTAAGATAAAATTTTATGGACTACAGAATGAATTGCTTGAGACACCATCCTCCAGCATTGTGAAGGTGTTCAACAAGTATCTGTAAACACTAAACAGTCATCAAAAGGGTAGTCAGCTCTATTGCATCATGGTTCCTGCTGGTTAAAAAAAAAAAAACTATTGTTTATGGTTGATAAGTAGATCGCTAACATATTCCCAAGGCCATTTTGTGAATGATTGGATATTGCTCCCCCTGAAACCCAATCAACTACACCGTTGGATGGCTGAAGATAACCCTGAGGAAACAATTATGGGAATCATATATATCTGATGAAGTCAGCCTGGGAATAACTAACTTGAAGCAACATAAGATAAAATTTCTTAGATTGGTCTAATGCACCAGAAAGGTATACTCCTTGGACTTCAACATGGCATTACCAAGATGCATTTTCTTTTATGCAAAAGTGCCTAGAAGGAAAAGGAATGTATTCTCTGTTTTTCTAACATCTAAAAGACTTAAATGTTTCAAGTTATTCAGTATGACAACACACACACACAATATAACACTTAAACAAAGAATTATTTGTATGGAATGCTATCTAATTGACAAGTATGTTACTCTTTGTTTAATAGGTAATATCCATTTAGCTAGCTGCAACATACCATTTTCCCTAAGGGCGAATAAAAAAGCTGAGTGAGAGTTATACATTATTCTAAGACATGATATAGACAATTAATGTACTTCAGAGTTCAGAGTTTGCCAATACATAATTTGAAGAGGTCATTTGAGTACAATCCAATAGCAATAACTTCAACCCAATAATACTAATTACAAGTGACTAGAAAGATATATAAGATTGCTCTTGGAAGATTAATTTTGATTACAACTTCATCACCAGAATTAAGCGATTGATTTTACCTCTTGAAATGCCTACAGAACTCGAGAAGAAGCCAACTAAAACTGTGCTTCAAGTTAATGAATTGGATATAAATGAAAACATATTCTGAGAACTGTGGATATCTTGCAAGAATATACATCTTCCACAGGAAAAAAAGTGCAGGAAGGAATAGCACATACATGATATACCATGATACAGGTATAATAGATTTATCCTGTACTAATTATATCAATGTCAGACTATCAAGACTTGAGAATACCATTGGGAACCAATTTTTATTCTACAATTGCATCTTAACCAAAGAAACCAACAGGTCCGGCACTACCTCTGCTACTGTGGAAGTTCGATGAAAAATTCTCGATATTCCTCGTTGAACATCAGGTGACTTCCCTAGCATAGTTAAAACTGAAGACATAACCTCACTGAGCTCGGACTGCCTAAATGCATCAGAGTGATTCTCAACTCCAAGCTCCATTTCCACCTGTGACCCCTTGCACGAGCCCATTGATTCAGCAATCTCAGAAACCGCATCAAGCCGAGCTGATATTGAGTTTCTATCACACAAAGGATGAGTTACCTGCAATAAAAACTTGAATATCAACAAAGAATAGAGAGAACTAGGGAAGAAACATTGTGTTCTTCATGCAAACAACTTATGTTATGCTAACTTGAAAGTGAAGGAAAAGTATTGCATATTTTTTTTCTTCATTTTTTTTTCTTTTTCCCGTTTAGTTGAAGAAAGTGCTTCATAGTGTCACTCAAAATGACTTCATATTAAGAGATTATGCAGTAAATGTGCATTTCAGTGCAATCAAGTACAACTATACCAAAAAGCTTACCCAGTGTTTGAAAAGCCTTGATCCATATGCAGTACACGTATGATTCATAACTTGAAATAGGGACCCTTCTGAAGAACCATCAGAGTTGTTTGCCAAAACCTGAAAAAATTATCAAGATTAATTAAACCAAAATATAAATTTGTTTCATGATGAAAAAAGAAACTGACATTGGACCTTGAAGTTTCAAATTGAACTTGTCTCCCACGGATGAAAGAGAGAGAAAAAGGAGACTATGCCACTAAACTATGATAAATCTATTACAATAATGAAATAAACAATTTCATGAGACAACCTCTAAGGCTTACAATAGATCATAAACTAAGATCATTCGTGGTTGTAAATTTCTTATTCATAAATCTCAAAATCCCACAAAATGTAGTCTAACCACGACTTGAATTCTCCCAAACATGACTCATAATGATTTAAGAATGACTCATAAATCTCAAAATCCCACAAAATGTTGTCTAAACTCTCCTGATCCAATCTATAACTAGAATGACTCGAAGACAAGCATACAATGAATTCTTTTCCTTCTTATTCACAATTCAAATAACTCAAATTATCTTCCCGGTTTGCTATGACATTACACTTTTAGTTTTGTTCAAAAGCAACTTTCTACTGCAGCCTCATCAGTTGGGTACTCTTTCAATTACTATGGCTGAAAGCAAGGTATACAGTTTCGAATAATACCACCCAATACGGGTGGTACGTACCGGTCCGTCAGCTGACCGGTATACGGACCGCCCGTTATCGAACAATATATATATATATATATATATATATATATATATATATATATATATATATATATATATATACGAGGCGACGTTGCCTCGATGACGTCGCCCCGCTTGGGGAAGAGGGGGAAGAGAGAGGTGACGTCACCGAAATATACATATATATATATATACATACATATATATATATATATATATACATACATATATACATACATATATATATATATATATGCCGAATAATGTATCGCTCGGTATACAGTATCATACCGTACCGAACGAATATCAAAATACCGGTACGATACGATATTTCAAACCTTAGCTGAAAGTACATTTACCATCCAAATGTCTGATCATAATTAAGATTACTTCCAAGCAAGGTCTTCAATTTTGAATAATACTAGGCGGTACATACCGATCTACCAGCAGACTGAGACACAGACAGCTCACTACCGGGTGATATTTTTTTTGCTTATATATATATATATATATATATATATATATATATATATATATAAAGGCGACGTCACCTCATTTTTCTACGACGTCGCAGATTTATATATATATATATATATATATATATATATATATATATATATATATATATATATATATATATATATATATATATAGAGAGAGAGAGAGAGAGAGAGAGCCGACGTCACCTCGTTTTTCTATGACATTGCCTTGGTGACGTCGCCCCGTCTGGGGAGAAGAGAGGAGACGTCGCTTCGGCGATATCGTCGAAAAAGATTTTTTTACTTTTATATATATATATATATATATATATATATATATATATATATATATATATATATATATATATATATATATATATATACCGAGCGATATACCAAAATATACCGCTCGATATATAGTATTGTATTGGACCGTACCAAGCGAAGGTGACGTCACCCCGCTTGGGGAGAAGAGAGGCAACGTCGCCTCACGTGAGGAAAAGAGAGGAGACGTCGCTTCAATGACATCGCCAAAAAAGATTTTTTTTTACTTATATATATATATATATATATATATATATATCGGCGACATCGTCGGTACGATATTTCAATCCTTGCTTCCAAGTAACACTTAAAAAGTGCATTAAGATTGATCTGCATCTGCAAATAATATATATCACTTGTCCATTAGTAAACCAAATGTGTATATGCATTGACCATCTTAAGTGTGAGACAAAGAGATTGACTTCAACCATATAGAGACAAGGTTTCCCCAAATTCAGAGTCAAGCTTATTTAAGTCATCTCAGACTTAGATTATTTATTATCAGAAGCCTTCATCTTCTTTGTTAAGTAATATATTTGCTGTTGATGAAAGATCACTTTGAAAACTAGGACATTCAGAGGGTACCCAATCAAAATCATAAACTTATATTCAAGGATTGTCATTTGTCTCGAACCAGTACATGCTGACCAATATTTACTAGTCCATAAGCGTGAACTGGGATGAAGTCTGTCCCTTTTCGAGTTGTCCAGATGTGGAACAGGCTTGCCATCCAAGCCTTCCCCCAATGACTGTCAATCTGCCTAGCACTCCTCTATGGTCACTGCCACCATCTCCTCTTTCTTTCTCCTCCCATCCTCTTCTTCTCAGTAATCAGTATCCTCCTTCTCTTCCTCCTTTTCTTCTCCTCCCCCACCTCCCCCCCTCCCCTCTTCTTGGCACCACAATACATACTGATGTACTTACTGTATGTTATATGCCAACATGGACTGGACACATACTGATACAATCATGGAGCGCATCAAAATGGCAAACCTTGTTTACATTGATAAAATTGAGTCTACAACTAGAGGATGAAGGAAAAAAGACAAATTTGAAATGGATGATAGTGCTACATTTTACTGTGTCTTGCACAAACACAACAAACTTGATCTCATAAAAACTTTATAGCTGCCATTTTCAGAAAGAAAAAAAGAAAACTATAAATGACATATACACATACATCAATATTATATTGAGCATGATAAGAAAAACTACCTCAAGCTGATGAAGGGCATTTGCTGATAAAGTCATCTCAAAGTTGCTAGAAATAGGCCGAAATGAAGTAGTGGAGCCTACTATCCGTTCCAACCCAAAATCTCTAAGATAACGAATGGTCAATGCCAACGCTTGAATGGGTAATTCAGGCATGGCCATAATTTTCTGTAAGGGGAAATCAAAGAAAAATGGTAATCTACAGTGAATCTAAGAGCTATATATCATATATATCAGTCTTTGTGAATGAAAAAGACAATGCTGTGATGCATATGGCCACAGAAAGTGGTGATAAAGAGATAGATACACAGAAAAAGAAAAGCAAACAAGAGAGCAAGTGCAGGGAGACAGGAGCAGGCAGGAAGAGAGAGAGAGAGAGAGGGGGGGGGGGGGTGTGGGGAGAGGTGGGTGGGATGGGATGATGTTTATTCAGATGCAAAACAAAGATGATATTGGTCATGACTCCAAGTATTTTATGAACTATACTAATAAACAAGCATACCTCAATTGTAGGATGATTATATCCTTCCTCTCTTCTATCACCATTTTCTGTATTGTTTACAGCAGCCAGAACGTTGTCATCTGTGATCTCATACAAAGAAATCACTTCAGCAAGTGCACCCCCATCACTATAACAATCACGTGAGGCACGCTCAACCCGAACATTGGATGTAGGTCCAGCATATGCCAGTAGAAGCTAAGAAAGAAAACATTGCACGTAAACAACATTAGCACAAAACCACTGAACCTGTCATGATTATCAGTTTGTTGAACATAGAAAGAAGGATCACATCAAGAAATTACACCTTACCAAATAATGCACCAGTGCACCTAGCTAAATCAAATTCTGGGCAACTCTATATTCCATGCAAATATTTGACTATAGATTTAACGAGACAAATGTTAGTTGTGAGGAAAGAACCTAGTTGGCAGATTTGAGCTGTAATAGTAATGGAGATCAGTTATATCAAAAGGCTCTGATCTCGATGGCAATGTTTTGTTCTGCTGATATTGATAAATATCTTGCAAGTGATTGCAGTCTCTCATACTAAGCAATATAAAAAAAAAGTCACTGTTGTGCAAAACCAGGTAAGGATTTAATCCGGGTGAAAATTTTAATTTAAATAGCATTAAGCAAATGCAAATATTTTTTAATGCATGTAATCATCCAAAAGGGCGACACATAAGGTAAATCTCGACTATTCAGACGCAGATTCAATAGGAGAATCCTATAAATACAATAAAAAAAGTTATCCATCCGTATCATGAAACAGAAGAACGAAAAAAAAATTAAATGGGTTAATAGAAGACGACTTCCTTGATGACAAAGGAGTTGAGTTCCAGTAATCCCATATTAGTTTCAAATTACATTGTCAATAAATACTGACCTTCTCTGTTGTTGCGGAAAGGGGTTCCCCCAAAAGAATCTCAGCAGGAGATACACTAATCAACACCGCCTCGAGCCCTGTCCTTATCGAATCATCGTTGAACTCCCCATGAACAACATCCCCCGTGGAGACCTCCACGGCGATGATCCCGATCCTCACAGCAAACCTTCCCTCGAGATGCACACTCCCCGGAACCAGTTCCTTCTCTACGACACAAGCAAGGTAATTGCTCCCCGAGATGCTGACCCCCTCATCCCTCGCACCGCCCATGTCCTCTGCGGCCTCAATGGTCGACCTCGTGTACAATGCGGAAAGGCCCCGGGAAAAGGGTCCGAGACGGTTGGAACCGTGCGCCTTGATGGCGGCGGTCTCAGTCTGCTTCACGACGCCGACCTTGTAACCCGCGGCAACGAGGCGCCGAACATGGAAGTGGAGCCGGAACGTGGGGATACTGGCGGTGAGGAAGTTACGGTCGACGTGAGCGAAGATTCCGAGGACCCGGGCGGCAATTTCTGCGTCCTCGCCAAAGAAACGGTACTTGTACCCGACCTCGATCATGAGAAGAACGTCTGGGTACTTAGTTTTGAGGTCAAGAACTTGTTGTTCAAGAGGCGTGTATGCAGGGTTTTGTGGAAGGGGTTTGGCGGCGGCAGCCGAGGAGGAGGAGGAGAAAGAGGGGGAAGAGAGGTCAAGGAGCTTGGAAAGGAAGCGGCGGTGGAGGAAAGGGTTGGAGGGAGGAATGGCGGCGGGAGATTGAGGGGAGGGGGGTGTCGATTTCTTGGGTTTGGGGGGAGGCGAAGGGGTTAGGGTTTGAAGCCTACGCTTGGCGGAGGGGGAGAAGGAGACGGTGGCGGAGATTCTTGGGGAGGGTTTAGACTGCGACGGGGGAGATGCAGACGAAGGGATCTGAGGGGGTTTGGGGGCGAAGAAGCGGGAGATGGTCTGTTGTTTTGGCTTCCCCATGTCGAGGCGAGTGAGAGAGAGAGAGAGGTGAGAACGCGGGAAGCGGCAAAGGTATATATACAGATAGAGAGAGAGAGAGAGAGGTGAGAGAGAGAGAGAGAGAACCAGCGATCGACACAAATAGGCCCGCTCACGTTGGAGAATAAGGTTGACGAAAAAAAAACACAATTTCTCGGATCATATTCAACTCAACTAAAACTCGTTGAGATGGCAAGGAAGCCATTAAAAAGGATTGAGATTTCTTCATCACCAGCAATTACAAGTACATATGAGAAGATAACAAGGAGGCTGGCCCGATTCAATTTGACCAGGTCTCATACATCTATAGTATCGCTAGCTTTCTCAATCTTGCGCCTATTTAGCTTAGCTTGATGACACATTTGCTTGTAAAAAGGGACAGAGTACAAACAAAAGCATTCATTTGATGAAACAAGCCGACTTCTACTGCCACCCCAACAGCTTCGCAGACCTTCTTACCATGATGAACTTGAACCTTGACAACTGTAGTGGGATCATAGATAAAACAGATCCGTAGCTCTGCATCCATTGTAATATGCATTCATTGATTGAGATATTCTCAAAACCTAAATATCTTAGTCATAAGATAGATAAACGAATAAAGATATCCCTTCGTGGTAAAAGTATGCCAACAAAAAAAGCCACTGCTTGCAGGAGTGAGGCTGCTATATTGACAACAGCTCTGTGCTTTTATAAGCCATATTTAGATACTCCTTAATCTAAATATCTTAGTCGTCAGATAGACAAATGATTAAAGAAAGAAATCCCTTAAGCGTAAATTAACATGAAATTTAATTTAGGATGAACGTAAGTTAGTATAGAAAAAGGGGAAAGACATCAGACGACTGGAGCACCAAGATGTTAGTCCAAGAAAAATAATCATTCATCTAAACACTAATATGAGTCTAGTACTATATCTCTGTTAGGGTTTATATTTTGAACTTTAAAGTAATTTTATAGACAGTAAATTAGGTATGCACTTGTCTCAGTATATGTACAGAAGCTCCTAAACGATAATAGACATACTAAATTTATCTTTATATTCCAAATTTGAATAAAGCTATCATCGAATATTATGTTACCACATGAAATGATACGAAATGGGTGGTATATATTGATACGGGTGTGGATCGATATAAGAACCACTATCGTTTCAGGTAATCCATTCCAACCCAACATTAAAAAAAGAAAGAAAAAAAAAACCTAAAATAGAAATATGAGCCCTCTTCTCGTGTAGCATCACCGCTTTGCAACATCACTATCATCACATTCCTCCTCTTCTTCTTTCTCCTTTGCCGCTTCTTCTTCTTCCTTATTCACCGCTTTCTCTTCTCCCTCCTCTTTAGCCACCCACCCTTCCTCTTCTCCTTTTTCCTTCCTTTCATAAACATCAATATTTATTTGTGTAATGACACATGATAGTACATCGATAATGACTAGTATACTGATTCGATTAGATGACCAACCAAAACCGTGATCCTTGCTATCATATTAGATGACAATTGAGCTATGACATGCCCCTGATATAACATAAAATGTTACTTTAAAATCAAATGGTTTGACATTCTGATATAATTACTTTATCGTCCAATATATTGCAATATGTGCCTCGCATAAACCCGAGAAAATAAAGTATAACCAGAAAATGCTGAAATAACGGAACAGAGTGTCGATCTTTACCAACAAAATTCCTTCAACGCTTCTTCGCATGCCTTGTTTCATGTAGCTGAATCAAAAGAAAAAGGAAAGCAATAAAACAAATATATAGTTAATAAATTATTAAGCTCCAACACCATATTAGAGCAATAAGAGAGAGAAATGACAAAGTTAGGGGCATTCGCCCCATATAAGTTCCAAATGCAACTCAAATTTCCAATAATTACTTGGAAATTTATTCGTTAACAACTAAAAAAGCAAAATTATCTTAATTCCCTCTGAAGATTAATCCTGTATGGTCATGACTTGCATGACCACCCACAATCGATGTTGAATGTCAAAGACAAATCAATTGCTTATGTACCAAAGCCCCAAACTTGGCACACAGCATTTTCCCAGCGACGGCTCAATCAAGAGTGCGTCTTCAGGAGATTTATCTAAGAGAGAGAGAGAGAGAGGGTAGGTCCTAAACAATTGATAACTAGTAAGAATAGAAGAAGCATAGTGAAATTATCCAATTCACTATTTGCATTAACTACTATCCTCATATTGTCTCTACAGACTCTACAACATCTGCTATTTATCCAATAATTCTCATCTTCGGTCTTTCTTTCTTTCAACCACATAAAGAAAAATTTTGGCCTTGCATGACAGGAAAATGGAACTTGTGGAATGGCACAAGGGTGCGAGAGAAAAGATTCCGAGTGGTATCAAGTTGAGAAAATTAAATCTAGGAATGGACTTTAAGCGTCATCTTCTGGAAATAAAAGAATCTATGAACAACAAACAACATCGAATCGAACGACTTGGGTTTGCAATTGACCAAGTACAACTAAATCATTTCCTGGATTTCATCTTGAATCAGACAATAAGCGTGACACTCGAGAACGAAGTCATCGAACGTGTGGTAACGGTAGGCAGAAGAACGACAAATCAGATATCAATAGTAACAAACAAGAACTAGTTCAAGAAAAGTAGGGTAACATCAACTTCTGCGAACTGAGGCCCGAACGACCAAACCAGACAAGGATAGTAACAGTCAAGAACAAAAGTGATCGAGTGTGGGGCTTTGGGCTCAAGAAAACATCTCTAAGGCTTTCAGGGTGGAGACTATAGAAGAAATCTACATGGAGGAATCGAGATGGGAGTGGACTTACTTGACCTTCATGCGGGGTAGGCGATCGAGCACGGAGGCGTCCTTCTCCATCTTTCGCTCCTTCGACTCGAAGGTGTAGTTGGAGAGGGGGTACGTGTACACCACCGATGAGGTCACCATCTCACTGCTCCTTCCTCTTGCCTCGTTTGCGCCTCTCCGAAAGGGAGGCAACGGTGGAGGAGATGGTTGGTTCTTGGACGGGTGCAATAATGTATTAGTGTTATGCCAAATCAAACCCCCCTTTTTTTTTTTAACATATTTATTTATTGTTATGTAAATCTAATATTTATATATTATCATAATATTTCAATATTATTTATGAACGCGAGGGTAATTCTCTTCCCGCCTTTTCCATGTTTTTGTATTTATCTTAACTGGTTGGTGTTGGTTTTAATTAATTTACTTTTAAATTATTTTTTCAAACGTAAACTTGAGAAATAGTATTCAAATTTTAATATAAAATATTTTAAATATAAATAATCCAGAATATATTGACATAAATATTTTATAATATTAAAATTATCGTATCAAAAACATTTTAGTATTGACTTTTTATGGAATGACACTCCGGTATTCATTTTTTACCCTAAGGATATTTTTTTTTTATAAATGATAAAAAAAATTACGAACCAAACCCAATTGAAATTGGAGATTTTTTTAATTTGTTTCGTGATTCAACGTAACTTATAATTCAAAATTCACTAAACCGACTCAAACTTTTACATAATAAATAACAAAGACATTATTCTTACCTAACTAATATTTTTCATATTTTTTAGGAATTAATTATTAAAAGTTAAATATTTATCAATTAATATTATAATCGAGTGTAATTTAATTTAATTTAATTTTACGTATAACTCGATCAACTTACTAACCCCAACCTAAATTTCATATAACCATTAAGACATGGTTTTAAAATAATTAATATTTTTATTTTGTTATTTTTTAAAAAAAATTATATAATTAACTATCAAAATTAAAAAAAATGAATTATTTTATGGTCGACCATAACTTAGCCATCCAATAAACTAACTCAAAATTCCACCAAACTATCTAGCCATTATTCTAAAATGACTAGTATAATTATTTTATTTTATATAATTTTATGATAATTAATTATTAAAATTAAATATTTTTTAAATAGGTTATATAATCAAGTGTAACTTTGTCAACTTTCATTATATCAACCCAAACTTTTACATAACTATTAAAACATGATTTTAAGATGATTAGTATCAATTTTTTCTATTTTTAAAAAATATATGATACTTAATTATTAAAATTTGAGGTTTTTTGAATTTATATCTTAATCAAGAGTAATTTTAGTTCACTTTCAAGTGTAATTTGGTTAAATATTAATTTTTTTTAAGGTGTTATATAGTTTAGTTAATAAAGACTTTAACAGTATATCACAACGTTTGAATTTTACTTTCGTCACTCATCCTTTATAACAAAAGAACAAACAAACCAAATCGGATTGGTTTATCCTATAAAAGAATCAGTTTGTATATTATAACTCATTTAGGCAAAAGTCTAATGGTATTTTCATCTAAATAGAAAAATGGCATCTCTAGATAAAAACATGATATTTCTATTGGCATCATCTTTGCTATTTACAATCATATTTTAAAAAATAATATTTTAAGAATATCTCTTTTATATATATATATATATATATATATATATATATATATATATATATATATATATATATATATTCTTCTCTTCACCTGAGTGATGAGCAATGTCAAAACGATATCGAATGACAAGGGTTGGGAGAGGTAGAGGAAGCGAGTGGGTGGGAGGTGAAGGTAGAGTGGAGCGAAGGGGAGAGAAAGTGAGATGGGAGGTGGAGGTAGGAGAGGGGAAGGTTGAGAGAGAGAGAGAGGGGGAAATGGTGTGTTGGGGATAAACGAGGAAGCAAACTATAAAAAAAACATAATACTATGATGTAATTAAAAAAAATACTTTCAATCAAGAAAATCGATGTAGTATTTAAACAAGAGGTAAAACATAGAACACTTACAAGATATTCCCAAGTGCACATACTCTATCTTGCTTCATGAACTATGATCTTATTTATAGGACCTAGTGGTAACTACCTCATTCTATTATGTCATCCATACTTTGTTAGGATCGAGAGCACTAAGAGGGGGGGGGGTGAATTAGTGCAGCGGAAATCTTACAGCGATTAAAAAACCAAAAGCTGCGTTCGTTCAAAAACTATTATGATGCAAAAGCTAATTCTCAGTTTGTATCTAAGTGCAGTTTGCGTCTAAGCGCAGATTGCGTCTAAGCGCAGTTTTGCGTCTAAGCGCAGTTTACGTCTAAACTTAGATTTACGTCTAAACGCAGTTTTACGTCTAAACGCAGATTTACGTCTAAACGCAGATTTACGTCTAAACGCAGATTTACGTCTAAACTCAGATTTACGTCTAAACTCAGATTTACGTCTAAACGTAGATTTACGTCTAAACGCAGTTTTACGTCTAAACGCAGATTTACGTCTAAACGCAGTTTTACGTCTAGACGCAGATTTACGTCTAAACTTTGAAACTCGTTTGTATACTCGCAGAAGGCAGTATGCAGTTGAAATCAAGACGTAAACGTAAGCTGAGATCTGATGATTGTGCGAGGAAAGCCGATTTACGTCTGAATGCAGTTTTACGTCTAAATGCTGAAACTCGTTCGTAAAATCGTAGAGGAAAGTTTGCAGTTATCAATAGGATCAAAATGTAAGTATAAACTGCAAAGAAGCTCGTTCGTAAAAGCACGGAAGACAGTTCTGCAGAATCAAACGTAAACGTAAACAGTAACGTTTGAAAATACGAATTTACGTCTGAATGCAGATTCGGAAGAACAGCACTTAGAACTTGTTTGTGAAAGCGCAGAGAGCAGTAGTAATGAGGGAGGTTTGCAGTAATGATAAAGTGCTCGAAAATAAACGCAAACCAGAGATTTAGAGTGGTTCGGTCAGCCTTGACCTACTCCACTTTTGGCTTCCTCCACCGACGAGGTTGCCGACGTCAACTAGGTGCCTTCCTTCAATGGGCGAAGGCCAAACTTCCCTCTTACAATTTCTCTCCTTTTGACAGGCTCAGGAGACAACCTTTACAGACCTTTCTCTCCTCACTTTACAACTGAAAACTTGAAGAACAGAAGGAGGAGACTTAAAGGCTTTACAACACTTTTGAGCTCTTAGAATCACAGAAAAGATCAAGATTTCGGTGTAGGTCTGTATCTTTTCAGTGCTGAATGGGTGGGGTATTTATAGGCCCCAACCCAATTCAAAATTCGAGCTCAAAACGATCAAATCGATCAAATCCCAGAATTCTGGGATCAGGTGGTTGCACCTCTTGACTGGAGAGGTGGCACCGCCTGGCAGAGCTCGAAGACTGAGCTCAGGCGATTGCTTCTCTCTGCCAGAGCTCGAAGACTGAGCTCGATGGTTGCATCACCTGGCAGAGCTCGAAGACTGAGCTTGGTGATTGCATCACCTGGCAGAGCTCGAAACTGAGCTCGGTGGTTGCATCACCTGGCAGAGCTCCAAGCTGAGCTCAGGCTGATGCACCTCTCTGCCAGAGCTCGAAGACTGAGCTCGGTGAATGCATCACCTGGCAGAGCTCGAGACTGAGCTCAGGCTGATGCACCTCTCTGCCAGAGCTCGAAGACTGAGCTCGGTGGTTGCATCGCCTGGCAGAGCTCGAAACTTGAGCTCTGGCGGTGCTACCTCTTGGCTGGGGCGGTTGCACCTCTTGGCTGGGGCGGTTGCACCTCCTGGCTGGGGCGGTTGCACCTCCCAACCTCGCAGGAAGACATAGCCTGGGCGGTGCTACCTCCAACCCTGGCGGTGGCACCTCTTCACTATTCCAGCTCACTTGGTTTGGCTCCAAACTTGGTCCAAACCAGTCCGAACTTGGGCCTAATTGGCCCCTACTTGGGTTATAGGATTAACACCTAATCCTAACCCTAATTAACGTGCTAACTATGAATTTAAAGACATTTTCTAAGCTTTTACAAAGTCCGCAAGTCAAGACTTCTTCTAGCGAGCTTCCGGCAAACTTCCGGCGGTCTTCCGATGAACTCTCGGAAACCATTCTGCGGACTCCCGGCAAGCTCCTAGACTTCACGATTTGTTCTTAGCGAGTTCCAACGAGCTTCTTCGGCAAGCTCCGATCTTTCTCGGCGAGCTCCGCGAACTCCCAACGAATCTTCGGACTTCCGTCGAACTCTCGAACTCGCAACAAATCCTTCGCGCTTGACTCTGACACTTTGTTTCGCTTTATGTCTTCATCGTTATCATAGTTAATCCTGCACAACAAAACAAAACTTCGATCGAGACAATTAATCCTAAGCAATTAACCAAGTTGTCCGACATGTCATTGGTCTCTCGACGCTTCGTCCGATTCTTCGGCGCATTGTCCTCTCCTGCAGCCTATTGCCCAATCGGCCAGTTGACTCCGCAACTCCGATATCCTTGGCACAATACCTGCTCTTCTTGGCCGAATGCCCGAGTCCACGGCCCGAAGCCTTCTGTCGATACGCCGACCGATCCACCGGCCCGACGTCCAATCTTCTGACATGTTCCTTCGGCACAACATGATTTTCCTGCTTTAATTGTCTCATCCTGATCGAAGCATCCTGCGTCACTCAAAACGCAGATTAAATCATAAACATATATCAAGTAGTTTCATCATCAAAATATGAGATTCAACATACTTGAGTTAGGTGTAGGAACTATCTTATAACTTCTAGATCATGGGCTACTACTTAGAATATGCCTATAACTACTTAAAATATAACAACTACCTAGATAATCACTATGAATCAATTATCAGCATTCGTCCTTGATTCTTAGTTACATAAACTGATTTGAGACATAAAATAAATATGCTAATAACTGAAAATGACTTAGTGAGAATACCCGTAACCTATTCATATGTTCCATAATACTTTATTACTATTGCTCCACTTGCTACAAGAACCCGGATGAAATGAGAACGTATCTTTATATGCTTCGTTCTTCTATGAAATGTTAGATTCTTCGTCGTTGCAATCGTGGCTTTGTTGTCACAAAATATTTTCGTTCCTTCTTTTTGTTATCGATGAAGATCTTTAAGAAGTCTTCTAAGCCATATTACTTGACAAGTTGCTAATGTTGTAGGTATATATTTTGCTTCCGATGCTGATAATGTTGTTATTGCTAGCTTCTTTGAACTTCAAGATATAGCTCTTGATATGTGGCCAAAAATATTGTCTAAAATACTCTTTCTATCATCTAAAGCTCCTGTCTAATCATTATTAGTGAAACTAAATTATTTACATTAAATTTATGAGAATACCATATGCCTATTGAATCTCATATTTTAATGATAAAACCAATTGATAGTGTTTATGATTTGATCTGCATTTTGAGTGACGTAGGAAGCTTTGATCAAGGAGAGACAATTAAAGTAGGAAGAACCATGTTGGACCAGAGTGGAATATGTCAGAAGATTTGACGTCGAGTCGAAGGATCGGTTGATGTATCAGTAGAAGGTTTCGGGCTATGGGTTCGGGCATCGGGCCAAGAAGAGCGGAAATTACATCAAGGAAATCAGAGTTACAGAGGTTAACTGGCTGATTGGGCAATAGGCCGCAAGAGTGGACGATGCATCGAAGAATCGGATGAAGCATCAATGAACCAATGATATGCCGGACAACATTTGATTTAAACTTTGTAATAATTGTCTAGATCGAAGTAGGTTTTAAGTGTGCAAGATTAACTATGATAATGATCAAGGCATAAAGCAAAATGAAAACTCAAAGTCAAGAACGAATCTCGTTGGGAATTCGAGAGTTCGTCGGAAGTCCGGATGTTCATCGGAAGTTCTACCGAAATTGATTGAGAAGTCTAGGAGGTTGCCAAAGAAGCTTGACGAAACTCGCCAAGAAGATCGTCGTGAAGTCCAGGAGCTTGTTGGGAGTCTGTTGGAATATTACCGAGAGATCGTCGGAAGTTCACCGAAAGATCACCGGAAGCTCACCGGAAGAAGCCTAGACTTACCGGACTTATTTAACTTAGTGTATGCCTTAAAATTTGTACTTAACACATAATTGGGTTGGAATTGGGCCAACTAAATTAGGGGCCAATTGAGCCCAAGTTTGAGCTATGTTTGGCCAAGTGAAAATGCCCAAATAGTGACCCAATAGGTGGAACCATCATGGCACAGTCTCTAAGACTATGTCAGACGGTGGTACCGTCGGTCTGGGCGATGGTACTACCTAGACACAATCTCCAAGAGACTATTAAGCGATGGTATCGCCAGACTAGGTAGTGGTATCGCCCAATGATAGTGTGTCAAGCGGTGGTACCGTCAGACTTGGCGATGGTACTGCCCAATGCAGGCGGTGGTACTGCCCGTACCCCGAAATCTAGGGGATTTGAATTTTAGTTTCAAGTTTTGAAGTCATTTGGGGTCTATAAATACCCTAGCTATTCCTACATGGAGCAAGGAAGAAAGTAGAGCAAAACTCTGTGATTCTAAAGTTGTAAACCCTATTAGAAAGTTAAGTTCCTTCTCCTAAAACTTAGAGAGAGTTTTAAGGGAGGTGTGTGAGGGATACCTTGTAAAAGAGGATTGTAAAAAGTTATCTCTTAAATATGTGAAAAGGAGAAAAGGGGTGTAAAAGGATAGTTAATCTTTGCCCATTGAAAGAAGATTATTAGTGGATACCGGTGGCCTCGACGGAAGAGGAATCGGGAGGGGATGTAGGTCATGACGATCGAACCACTATAAAATTTGGTTTATATTTTTTCTTTGCTATTTAAATTTATTGCAAACTACCATACTCCCTTATTACTCTAGTTGCACACTCTTATGAACGTGCTTCAAGTTAAAATATTTCTAAAATCAATTTTAATCGAACGAAAAAATTTCGAACCAACATAATTTTATCCGCTACACTAATTCACCCCCCCCCCCTCCTCCTCCTCTTAGTGTTGACTCGTTCCTAATAGCTAGTATCAGAGCCACATTTTTTTTCATTTGATTTAACAACCAAGAGAAATGACTCTTTTCAGATTTCAAGAGAGACTTTCTATTATTTGTCCTCCTATATTCAATAGGACGGACTACACGTATTGGAAAACTTGAATGAGAGTTTTCTTGCTTTTTTATTGATCTAAATTTATTGAATATTATCGAAAATAGATTTCAAAAGTCTTCTCTTCTAATGAAAGATTAGAATGATTTAGAGAAGAAGACTTTCTCTTTGAACGCCAAAGCTATGAATGCTTTATTTTGTGCTTTGGATAAAACTGAATTCAATCGAGTGTCTATTTGTGAAACGACTTTTGATATTTGGCACACACTCGAAATCACACACGAATGAACAAGTAGGGTTAAAGATTCTAAAGTTAATATTTTGATGCATGATTTTGAGTTGTTTCAAATGAAACTAAGTGAGATTATTGGAGACATGTATACCCATTTTACGGATGTCGTCAATAGTCTAAAAGCACTTGGCAAATGTTTTTCGAATTTTTAACTTGTTAATAAAATATTAAGATTCCTTCCAAAGAGTTGGGACCCTAAAGTAACGATCATTCAAGAGGCTAAGGATTTAAATAATTTCCCTCTCGAAGAACTTATCAAGTCGATAATGACTTATGAGATAACTTGCAATGCTCATGAAGAACTTGAGAACAACCTTCCAAAGAACAGGAAAAATTTGATACTTAGAACAAATAAAGACCAATCGAGCGAAAGCTCAAGTGATGATGACTTTGAACTCTTGACTATAAAGCTTAAAAAATTCTTAAAAAAGGAATCAAAGAACAAAAATGAACTTAAAAAGAAGAAGCTACAAAAGAAGATGAAAACACTCAAGGTGGCTTAGGACGAATGGAGTTCATCCAAAGATGAAGAAAAAACCAACAAAGGTGAGGTGGCAAACTACGCCGTAACGACTTTCGACGATAAGGTAATCAAAATCCCCTTAGTTTACTTTGAAATTACTTAATGCTTTTCATGAGTTATTTTTAATTTAGTTTATAAAAAATATATATATATTTGAAAATTATATGTTTAATGTTGTAATGAAAATATATAAAAATTGAGACCATGCTTTCTTGCTAGTAATTTTGAAAATGATAATGACAATTACATGTTTTATAAAAATATAATAAAATGTTATATTTAAATATAATGATTAATCCTATGTATGTTTTTAAGAAAAAATAATGTGTATCTAAATTGATGATTTCTGATTTTGATTAAAAATATTTTATGATTTGAAATCATACTTAATGAGTTTATATTTCGAAATTATGCATGTTGATCTTTGTGATGTATGGTTTATTGATCTTGTCGTGATGAACTTTGCTTTTAGACAATGATACATATTTTGATTTGGCATAAAAACTTGGGCATGCTTGTAAGAAATCAAATCACTTAAATTGAAACAACTAAAAAGTGAATGTATTTTGAAAATTTCTCTATCACTCTCTTATCGATTTTTCAAAAAGAGATTAATGAATCTATTTATATTTTAAATTTCTTAAAAGTGATTTTAATAATTTTGATTATTTGAATTTAAATGAGTTTTTACCTAGAATCAAGGTATCTTATTATGTGTTCTCATTGTTAGGATCAAGATCGGCACTAGGGGAGGGTGAATTAGTGCAGCAAAAAAATTACGTCGATTCGAGAAACTTCATACAATAAAAACTGGTTTCAACTCAAATCATTTGTTTCACTTTGAATAAGTAGAGAAGAAGAGGTTGGATAGTTTGCAATGTAGTAAAGTTGAATGCAGTAAAGAGAATTTGCAGTAAGGAAAGAATATACCAAAATTTATAGTGGTTCGGTTGTTGTGACTTACATCCACTTTTGATTCCTCCTCTATCGAGGTCACCGGCGTCCACTAATGGTCCTCCTTCAATAGGCAAAGAGCAACCACCTCTTTACAGTTCTTTCTCCTTTTCACGGGTTTAGGAGATAACCCTAATAAGCCTCACATCTTTCTTGAATGATCTTTACACTTAGAAAGGGAGGAGGACTCTTGCACTTTTACAATACTTCAACACCCCAAGAATTCAAGATTATGTTAATACTTTCGTTTCCTTTCATGAAGAAAAGGGTGGGATATTTATAGGCTCTAATGGCTTCAAAATTAGAGCAAAAAAGTGTCTCATCCTAGATTTCCGAGGTACTAGCGGTACCATCGCTAGTACTAGGCGGTACTACCGCCTAACACTTTGACACTAGGTGATACAATTGCTTAACAGAGCTTAGAGACCGAGCTCTGGTAGTACCACTGCCTTACAGGGGTGGTACCACCACCTAAACCACCTAAGAGACTAGGTAACCAGGCGGTGCCACTGCCGGTCGTGACTTCAGGTGCTGAATGAGCTGTTTCAACCGACCCAATTCAGCCCTGTTAAGGGCCCAATTGACCCATAACTGAGTTAGTGGGATTACCTCCAAATCCTAGCTCAACTTAAGTTCTAACTATAATAATTAAGATATTTGATAAAGCATTCTTGTTTTGGTACATAAATTGTCCTTCTGAAAAGCTTCTGGCGATCTTCCGGTGAATTCTTACGATCTCTCAATAATGTTCCGGCGGACTCCTAGCAAGCTCCTGGACTTTACAATGAACTTCTTGGCGAGTTCTGACAAGTTTCTTAGGCAAGCTCTTGGACTTCTCGGTCAATTCCAACAGAACTTCCGACGAACGTCTGGACTTCTAACGAACTCTCGAACTCCCAACGTGGTCTCGATCTTAACTTCGACACAATATTTTCTTTATGTCTTACTACTATCATAGTTAATCCTGCATACTTTTCTTAATATATATATTAGATTAAATAATTTACCAATTGATTTCATCATCAAAATATGAGATTTAACAATCTTCTCCTTTTTGATGATGACAATCAATTGATGATGGAGTTAACCTTAACTCCCCTATCTATATGTCATACTTGAGAAAAGACATTCTTGAATTCAAGGCTTTTGAATTCAAGCATTAAACTGATAAGTTATATTCATTTAAACTTATCAACATGCACATCATGATACTTATCATGATTTACCAATTCAAAATACAATGCCATATTTTTATAAAAATGATATCAAGGCTTGACATCTATTTTCAAGTTCAATATAGAAAGATGATAAACAATCATCATTTTTACATATGATAGAAATTTCAAATATGAAACTTTCCAAGATTTAAATTTCAAATATGAAACTTTCCAAGATTCAAATTTCAAAAAATGACGATTCATCAATCTGAGGCATGATTCCAATATGAAATAAAGCATGGTAATTTTAATATTTTATCATAATGATAGACATTTATCATTTTGATACGAAATCAAGCATGATACTAGGAATAAAATATTTATAAGTAATCATGCCACATTACGGTACATTTCAAGCAAACATTTGATATTTTTTAAGTATTTATATTTGACAATACCAATCATATTTCAAGCATTTGCAAAACATACAAGAATTTATGATAAGATACAAGTATTTACGATAAGATACATTGCATACATTTGCAATGCCAATGCCGATTGGTCATCAATTTGTCATATTTTGGTATCATTTCTCCCCCTTTGTCAACAACAAAAAGGAGAACAATTCAACAATGCAAGTGTGATAAAAATTCAAGCAAGTTTCACACTAATTTATCAAATCGATATTGTATTGTTGTATGGTAACATTCAAAAGTTCTTAACATCAAAAGTTATCAACATTAAGTGATAGATTCCATCAACTTTTCCCCCTTTGTCATCAAAACTTTGCATGAAGGAGAGGAAGGAAGGTAAGGAGGGAATTCATTAAGAACCAAATTTGTGAAGTAAAAAATAATAAATAAGTTTTATACTAAGAATTTATAATTCAAATCCGTTAAAAATTCACAAGAGTGAAATCCATGAGAGATGCATTTGTCAATGAATTCCATGAGTGAAGGGACTAAGCGTATAAAAAATTATTAAGTGATGGAGTAAGGATATGAAGTAAACTTGATATCAAGGAAGATGAAAACAAAATAAATTCATAAAGGCTCCATTCATAAAATACATTAAGAGAAAGATAGTCTGAAAAAGAAATACAACAAACTCATGCATTCAGACAATTTAACATCCCTAACTCCCTTCTAATAAAATCAACTTGTTCTTAATTTAAAGGTTCTGTAAAGATATCGACCAATTGATGTTTTATATCAATGAATTATAAGATTACATCATAATTATTAACATGATCTTATATAAAGTGATGCCTAATGTCAATATGTTTAGTTCTAGAGTGTTGAATAGGATTTTTTGTTAAACATATTACACTTATATTATCACATTTTATGAGAATGTTCTTAAGGTGAATCTTATAATCTTCTAATGTATTTTTCATCTATATAACTTGTGCACAATATGCACTTGCCGTTATGTATTCGACTTTGGTTATAGACAGTGCAACCGAGTTTTGTTTCTTGGAAGACCAAAAGACAAGTGCTTGACCTAAGAGTTGACATGTTTCGGATGTGCTTTTTCTATCTAATCTACATCTAACAAAATTCGCATTAGCATAAGCAATTAATTCAAAGTTTTCAGATTTTAGATACTAAAATCCTAGATTAATGGTTCTTTTAAGATATCTAAGAATTCTTTTAACTGCTTTAAAATGAGATAGCTTATGATTAGATTGATACCTAGCACAAAGTCTTACACTAAACATGATGTCTAGTCTAGTTGTGGTGAGGTATAATAAACTATCTATCATAGCCCTATAAGCTTTTTGATAAAAGCTTTCTCAATTTTCATCAATGTCTAACTTAGTGGAGGTACTCACTCATAGGAGAATTGATAGCCTTTGAATTATCAATATTAAATTGTTTTAGCAAGTCTAACGCATATTTTGTTTGATTAAGAAAAATATCATTACTAAGTTATTTGATTTGTAAGCCTAAAAAGAAGGTTAGTTCACCTATTAAGCTCATTTCAAACTCTTGGCTCATATTCTTGGCAAATAATTCATATAGAGATTCATTTGTATAACCAAAAATAATATTATCAATGTAAATTTGAATAATAAAAAAATTATTTAAAATTTTTTAATAAACAATGTAGTATCGATCTTGCCTTTAGAGAAATAATTTTGGATAAGAAATGAGCTAAGTCTTTCATACTAAGTCCATGGGGCTTGTTTCAATCTATAAAGAGCTTTAGTCAATTTAAACACATGATTAGGAAGATTATCATTCTTAAATCCAGAAGATTGTTAAACATAAACTTCTTCGGAAATAAAGCTATTAAGAAAAGTACTTTTAACATCCATTTGAAATAATTTAAAATTATTACTATGAGCATAGGTAAGGAGCATCCTTATGGCTTTTAATCATACCATAGGAGCAAAGGTTTATTCATAATTGGTACATTCTTCTTGGTTGAAACCCTTGGCCACTGATCTAGCCTTATTTCTAACCATGGTACCAAATTCATCTTGCTTGTTTCTAAAGGCCCATTTAGTACCAATAACTAAATGGTCATTTGACCTTGGAACAAGCTTTCACACCTCATTTCTCTCAAATTGATTCAACTCTTCTTGCATTGCGATAACCTATGAATCATTTTTCAAGGCATTGTCAATGCATTTAGGTTCAATTTAAGAAAAAAAAGCAGCGTTGGCATAAATATTTTTAAGAGAAGAACGAGTTTGAATCCTTTTTGATGTGTCTCTTATGATTAGATCATTAGGATGAGCATCTATGTACTTCCATTCCTTGGGTAAGGCTGTTTCAGAAGAAGATGCATCCAAGTTGCTAGTTGAAGGAGAAGGTTCATTTAAATTCAAAGCATCGAAATTAAGATCATCATTAAACTCATTTTTCTTAAATTCGGAAACTTCATTAAAGATAACATGAATAAATTCTTCTATAACCAAAGTTCTTTTGTTAAAAATACAAAAGGCTTTAGAACTTGAAGAATAGCCAAGAAAAATCTCTTGATTAGATTTTGCATCAAACTTTCCTAAGGTATCTTTTTTATTCAAGATAAAACATTTACAACCGAAAACTTTAAAATATGAAACATTGGGTTTTTTATTATTCCACAATTCATAAGGAGTTTTGGAAAGTAATGGTCTTACTATAACCCTATTCATGACATAGCATGTCGTATTAATGGCTTCAGCTCAAAAATATTTGGTATGCTATATTTGTTCAATATGGTTTTTGCCATTTCTTGTAAGTTTCAATTTTTTCTTTCTACTACTCCATTTTGTTGAATATTTTTTAGAGTATAGAAATTATGGCTGTATCCATTAGATTCATAAAAATTTTAGAAATTACGGTTTTGAAATTTTCCACCATGATCACTCCGAATTTATGAAATCATAAAACCTTTTTCATTTTAAACAAGTTTAAAAAACATTAAAAAATACCTAAAGCAATCACTTTTGTGTGCCAAGAAGTATGTCCAAGTGTATCTACTATAATCGTCTACAATGACAAAGGCGTATTTGTTATCTCATAGACTTGATATATCAATTAGTCTAAATAAATCCATATGGATCAATTGCAATAGTCTAGAAGTGCTTATTTGATTCTTTGGTTTGAAACTACCTTTTATTTATTTTCCTAGTTGATATGAATCACATATATTGTCTTTAACAAACTTAATATTAGGAATACCTCTTATAAGTTCTTTAGATGAGATTTGAGATATTAGTTTCATACTAGCATGACATAATCTCCTATGCCAGAACCAAATATCGTCATTCAAAATCGAAAAACATATTTCATTACAAAGATCATCAATGTCGATAGTGTATACATTATTTTGTTTTAAGGTAATCATAGATGTGTTTTTGTGTGGTTTTCAATAATGCAAGCATTGGATTCAAATTTGATGATGTATCCTTTATCACACAATTGACTAATGCTCAAAAGATTATGCTTTAAATCATCAACCAACAACACATCTTCAATTAAAAAATTAGATTTATTACCTATGGTTCCTTTGCCAATGATTTTACCCTTGTTGTTGTCTTCAAAGGTGACATACCCTTCATCTAGGCTAGTGAGCTTAGAGAATTGAGATGGATCTCCGGTCATATGCCTTGAGCATCCACTATCAGGACATCATCTCTTGCTCCTAGCTTGTAATGATAAATATTTCTACAAAAAAGGATGATGTTTAGGTACCCATTTGACTTTGGGTGCCTCAAAAATCAATCTACACAACTTATCATGTTGCATTGAGTCATTTGAGGTTCCTTTAGGAACCCAAATCAATTTATGTGGACTCTATATCTTAAATAGACATTTGTACGCAACATGTCTGGGTTTGCAACAAAAGTTGCATTTGGTGCGGGGTGATACATGCAATGTAGGGCCTTTAACAAATGTGATTGGATTTTGATGAGAGTTACTCACAAATCCGATTCCGTCTCTTCTATGAACGTGACCCTTATTGGCAAGGATTATGTTCAAGGACTTGCTACCAACCTCAAACTTTTCTAAGGTTTCTTTGAGTAGCAAGTTTTCATTTTTAAGTATTTCTAATTCATCATATTTTGTGCAAGGAGCTAAACTATCATTATGCTCAACTTTTAATTTATCAAAATCACTAACAAGAGAAGCATGCTCCCTTTTTAATAGTTTATATTTTTTACTAACTAATTTACATTCATCAAATAAATCATGAAAAACACTTAGTAATTCATCAAAAGATAAATTTGCATCTAATAAACTGCTTACCTTATCTCCGATAGCCATTAGTGGATATTGAGCAACTTGCTCTATGTTGGTTAGCTCCTCTTTTTCGGATGCACTTGAGTTATCCCAAGTTGCTTTAAGAGACTTCTTCTTCTTTATTTACTTCTTCTTTGCTTGGGGACATTCGCTTTTGAAATGTCCCAGCTTCTTGCATTCGTATCATATTACTTGTTCATTCTTGGGTTCGATTTTATTTTTAGTATCATTTTTAAATTTATTATTTTTTATGATTTTTTAAAACATTTTTGTCAAGAGTGCCAAGTGATCATCAAAGTCCTCATCACTTGAATTTTCTTTCAGGTGGTCTTCATAAGTTTTTAGTGCTATATCCTTCCTATTCTTTGGAAGGTTGTTCTCAAGCTCTTCATGAGCATTGCAAGTCATTTCGTAGGTCATTAGTGACCTGATAAGTTCTTCAAGAGGAAAATTATTTAAATCCTTGGCCTCTTTAATGACCGTTACTATAAGGTCCTAACTCTTTGGAAAGGATCTCAAGATTTTATTAACAAGTTCAAAGTTCAAAAAATATTTGTCAAGAGCTTTTAAACTATTGATGACATCCGTAAAACGAGTGTATATGTTGACAATAGTTTCACTTAGCTTCATCCAAAACAGTTCATAAGTATGAACTAAAAGATTTATTTTTGACTCCTTTACTCTACTAGTGCCTTCGTGAGTGATTTCGAATGTGTGCTAAATATCAAAAGTCGTTTCACAAATAGACACTCGATTGAACTCGTTTTTATCTAAAGCACAAAACAAGGCATTCATAGCCTTGGCGTTTAAAGCGAAAGTCTTCTTCTCCAACTCATTCCAATCATTCATTAGAAGAGAAGACTTTTGAAAGTCATTTTCTACAAGGTTCCATAACTCAAAATCTATTGAAATTTAAAAAATCTTCATTCTAGTATTCCAATATGTGTAATCCGTCCCATTGAACATGGGTGGACGTGTAATTAAATGACCCTCTTGGTTGCCGGCAAATGCTATCTCTCTTGAGTTTCAAACCAAATGAGAGTGATCTTACTCTGATACCAATTGTTAGGATCAAGAGTGGCACTAAGAGGAGGAGGGCGGGGGGGGGAGGAGATAGGTGATTGAATTAGTGCAGCGAAAAAATTACATCGATTCGAGAAACTTCATACGATAAAAATCAATTTTGACTCAAATCGTTTGTTTCACTTTGAATAAGTAGAGAAGAAGAGGTTAGATAGTTTCCAATGTAGTAAAGTTGAATGTAGTAAAGATAATTTGCAGTAAGGAAAGAACACACCAGAATTTATAGTGGTTCGGTCGTTATGACCTACATCCACTTCCGATTCCTCCTCTATTGAGGTCACTAGCATCTACTAATGGTCCTCCTTCAATAGGCGAAGACCAATCACCTCTTTATAGTGCTTTCTCCTTTTCACGAGTTTAAGATATAACTCTTACAAGCCTCACACCTCTCTTAAATGATCTCAATGTTGGGAAATCTTGGGGGTGACATCGCATACGCAGTGGAAAAACAAAAAATAAAATCCTATATTCCCAAAGAGTTATTCGTCGTCATGCGAAGATTGGTGCGCAAAAATTCATAAAACTTAAAACTGCGTATAGAGTAAATTGTGTTACCTAGGGAGATCGTATATCCCTTAATCATTGCAGATCTCTAGGAGAGGGTGAAGGAGGTCAAGCATCCTCCTCTCTAGTGGTGATCCACATAGCAGGGCTGTGACGATACTCCTCAAAACTCCAAACCTGCTCTAAGATAGAGAGGGGGAGGAGAATAAGAAAGGTAAGCAAAGGCTCTAGCCTATGAACCACTGAATCCCTCATATTTATAGAGATCCCTTGTCAACTTAACCCTAATGGATCCTCTCCTATTGGGTATTGGATCTCCATCCAACTACCTAGCCTCTTAGATTAGTGGATCTCTATCCAATAATCTCTTATGGGCTCGTATTGGATCTCATCCATAGGATCCAATAATTCAGGGGCTTATTGGATATCCAATGAGACAAAGGCTCCGGCGGATATCTTATATCCGAACCTCTACTCTTTGCAATGCCTACCATATGTGTGTGACCCTCTAGGCCTAATATCGAGCTGACCATGAGTCATACATATCATAACTCCTTCTGTCTAAGTGAATTATTATCTCTATAATAATTCACTTGACTCATCGACTATGGACGTACTAGGCCACTACACCGTAGTCCCCAAACGATATAGGGGAATCCAATCCATTGGACCTGTCTATCCTCAGTTACCATGTACTTATAGTCCCTCATACATTTAATATCTCAAAGACCGTATACCGGGTATGGTGCTATCAGACCCATACAGTTTCTACTCGAGTCTCGCTCTAATCGGATTCTCCCGGAGAACTCTTTCTCTCTCAATTCGAATGACCCTGGCCAGGGATTTGTCTGAGCAAGAACACATGAGATATTCCTCTCATGACACCGAGAGTGGAGATCCTCTATCGACACTCAATAGCCTTCGTAAGATCGACTGTCACTCCCAATGACCGACTGTACTAGATCTGGGACATCCAAACCTATAAGTCTGGTATCAAAGAATAGAGCACTCATATAGGACATTCTTGGTATCTCAAGTCTAAGGACCAGATACACCACTGGGACTACGAAATCATTGTCTAACAATGAAGCATCATCAATCATCCAGCATTCCGTAAGCAGATCAATCAGTGAACTCATTCTCTAATGAGCACTTGTACTGTATCCCTAGTGTCTGTTGAATCTCGTATTTTGATGATGAAACTACTTGATATATGTTTATGATTTAATCTGCGTTTTGAGTGACGCAGGATGCTTCGATCAGGATGAGACAATTAAAGCAGGAAAATCATGTTGTGCCGAAGGAACGTGTTAGAAGATTGGACGTCGGGCCGGTGGATCGGTCGACGTATCGACAGAAGGCTTCGGGCCGTGGACTCGGGCATCGGGCCAAGAAGAGCGGGTATTGTGCCAAGGATATCGGAGTTGCGGAATCAACTGGCCGATTGGGCAATAGGCTGCAGAAGAGGACGATGCGCCGAAGAATCGGACGAAGCGTCGAGGGACCAATGACATGTCGGACAACTTGGTTAATTGCTTAGGATTAATTGTCTCGATCGAAGTTTTGATAAGTGTGCAGGATTAACTACGATGAGAGCAAGACAAGCAGCAGGTGTTGCGCCGGAGTCAAGATCATGATCACGTTGGGAGTTCGAGAGTTCGACGGAAGTTCGGACGGTCATCGGAGGTTCAGCGAGAACAGATCCGAGAAGTCCAGAAGCTTGCCAAGCGAAGCTCGTCGGAACTCGCCAAGTGGATCGTCGCAAAGTCCAGGAGTATGCCGGATGTCCGCAGAAGGATCACCGAGGGTTTATCGGATGATCGACGGAAGTTCGCCGGAAACTCGCCGGAAGAAGCGATTGACGCATCGGAGCAAAGCTGCAGAAGTTGTCTTAGAGTTAATCGTAGTTAGCACGATGATTAAGCTTGAAAATGGGAGGTGATCCCATTAGCTTAATCTTGGGGCAATTGGGCCCCTGAAAAGATTCAAATTGGGCCGAATGGAGCGAACCATTCGGACCCTGATTGCACCAGGCGGTGCAACCGCCCCAGCCAGGAGGTGCAACCGCCAGGGCTGCAAGGCTGGGCGGTGCAACCGCCCCAGCCAAGAGGTGCAACCGCCCAGAGCTCAGTCTTCGAGCTAGACTGGGCGGTGCAACCTCCTCTGTCAAGAGGTAGCACCGCCAGAGCTCAAGTTTCGAGCTCTGCCAGGCGGTGCAACCACCGAGCTCAGTCTTCGAGCTCTGGCAGAGAGGTGCATCAGCCTGAGCTCAGTCTCGAGCTCTGCCAGGTGATGCAACCACCGAGCTCAGTCTTCGAGCTCTGGCAGAGAGGTGCATCAGCCTGAGCTCAGTTTCGAGCTCTGCCAGGTGATGCAACCACCGAGCTCAGACTTCGAGCTCTGCCAGGCGGTGCAACCACCGAGCTCAGTCTTCGAGCTCTGCCAAGCGGTGCAACCATCGAGCTCAGTCTTCGAGCTCTGGCAGAGAGGTGCAATCGCCTGAGCTCAGTCGTCGAGCTCTGCCAGGCGGTGCCACCTCTCCAGTCAAGAGGTGCAACCGCCTGATCCCAGAATTCTGGGATTTGATCGATTTGATCGTTTTGAGCTCCAAATTTGAACTGGGTTGAGGCCTATAAATACCCCACCCATTCAGCACTGAAAAGATACAGATCCACACCGAATTCTTGATCTTTTCAGTGATTCTAAGAGCTCAAATTTGTGTAAAGTCCTAAAGTTCTCCTCCTTCTGTTCTTCAAGTCTTGAGTTGTAAAGAGAGGAGAGAAAGGATCTGTAAAGGTTGTCTCCTGAGCCTGTCAAAAGGAGAGAAACTGTAAAAGGGCAGTTAGCCTTCGCCCATTGAAGGAAGGCAGCTAGTTGACGTCGGTGACCTCGTCGGAGGAGGAAGCCAAAAGTGGAGTAGGTCAAGACTGACCGAACCACTCTAAATCTCTGGTTTGCTTTTACCTTGAGCACTTTATCATTACTGCAAACCTCCTACATTGCTACTGCCCTCTGCGCCTTTACGAACGAGTTTCTAAGCTCTGATCTTTCAAAATATGCATTCAAACGTAAATCGTGTTTTCGTACGATCTTCACACTGCGGTTTACACTTACATTCGGATTCCATTTATAACTGCAAATTGCTTTCTACGTAAAACGCTTTTCAAGGTTCAAAACTACTTTTAGACGCAAAACTACATTTAGACGTAAAATTACGTTTAGACGTAAAACTGCGTTTAGACGCAAAACTGCGTTTAGACGTAAAACTGCGTTTAGACGTAAAACTGCGTTTAGACGCAAAACTGCGTTTAGACGCAAAACTGCGTTTAGACGTAAAACTGCGTTTAGACGTAAAACTGCGTTTTGACGTAAAACTGCGTTTGAACGTAAAACTGCGTTTAGACGTAAAACTGCGTTTAGACACAAACTGCGCTTAGACGCAAACTGTGCTTAGATGCAAACTGCGCTTAGACGCAAACTGTGTTTAGACGCAAACTGCGCTTAGACGCAAAACTGCGCTTAGACACAAACTGCACTGTGATTCTGCTTTTATATCGAAATCATTTTTTATCGGTCGAACGCAGCTTTCATTTTTAAATTGTTGTAAGATTTCCGCTGCACTAATTCACCCCCCCCCCCTCTTAGTGCTCTCGATCTTAACAATTGGTATCAGAGCGGGGTATTTCTCATTTCGGATTTACACCTGAGAGAAATGGCTCTTCAAGAGGGCTTTTCGGTCTTTCGTCCACCGTTGTTTAACGGATTGGACTACACTTATTGGAAAACTCGAATGAGAGTTTTCTTGATTTCTACGAATTTAGACTTATGGAGTATCATTGAAAACGGTTTTCAACTTCCCTCAAAACCGATGAACGAATGGTCGGTTTTGGAGAAGAAGAATTTTTCTTTAAACGCAAAGGCTATGAATGCCTTATTTTGCGCATTGGACAAAAATGAGTTCAATCGGATTTCTACGTGTGAAACGGCTTTTGACATTTGGCGAATTCTTGAAATCACGCACGAGGGAACTAGTAGAGTCAAACACTCGAAAGTTAACTTTTTATTGCATGATTTTGAGTTTTTTCAAATGCAACCAAGCGAGACTATAGGCGACATGTACACCCGTTTCACGGATGTCGTCAATAGTTTAAGAGCTCATGGAAAATGTTTTTCGGATTTTGAACTCGTAAACAAGATTTTGCGTTCTCTTTCTAAAAAGTGGGATTCAAAAGTAACTGCAATACAAGAAGCTAAAAATCTAAACAACTTACCACTTGAAGAACTAATTGGTTCATTGATGATATATGAAATGGTGCACAATGCACATGATGAACATGTTGAACACAATCACCTTCCAAAGAACAGGAAGGATTTGGAACTCTGGACAAATGAATGCCACTTGAGCGATGACTCAAGTGATGAGGACAATGATGAACAAACCAACCTTCCAAAGAACAGGAAGGATTTGGGACATAGAACATTTGAAGACCACTCGAGCGTAAGCTCAAGTGATGGTGAACTTAAACTACAAATGAAACGAAAATTAAAAAGCAAAAAGAATGGAACTACTTGCTTTAAACGCAAGAAGAAGAACAAAAATTGGGATGAATCGAGCTCATCTGAAGACGAGAAAGTCAACAAAAGCGAGGCGACAAAATACGCCTTACCAGCCTACGACGTTGAGGTAATTAAAATGCCTTTGGTTTATTTTGAAATTACTTGATGCTTTCATGATATATTTTCTTTTTTAGTTTAGAATTAATTTTCTTGAAAATTACATGTTTAAAAAAAAAAAATACAAAAATTATGATCATGCTGATAATTTCGAAAATAATATTGCATATTTTATGATAAACAAACAAAATGATTTTGATCATGGTTAAGAAGTAATAATGTGTATCATGTTTGATTAACATTGTTGAATGAAATCACGTTTGATTTAAAGTAATGCATAAAGATGTAATATGAAATGGTTATTAACAATTTTATGCATGTGATTTTAAGTTATCCATGATCATGAGCTTGTTTGATCTTCTTGACTTAATTTCAAGATCTATAGCAAAAATCATGTTTGAATATATGAAAGTGTTAATTTCATTTTCGGATTCACTTAACAATTGGTATCCTAACAATCGGATTTTCTCATACACTTATGAAAAATATTTTTCTAAAATGGATTTGATGAAATGATTCATGCTTATAAACTCCATCTTGAAATATGAATGATAGTGTTTTTGCCTGCAAAGATTTGTTTCACATTCATATCTCCTATGATTCATGTGCAGAAAAAGAATTTATAAATCATAATACAATGAGATTTCTTATGCAAAAATAAAGTGCTTTTGTGATTCTTTGCTAAGGAGAATAATCATAATCATGATCTTGATAATTATAACATGAAGCTCTTTATAAATCAAGATCGTTCATTATGCTCCCTACATCTATCAAAAAGGGTTTCTTCAAATGAAATGCAATTCAATGAAGTGTCATATTGATATCTTGAAACTTGGAATATTTTAAAATGTGATCTTTGATAAGAATGTTTCAAGTTGCTCTTTGTACTATATCTTTTCAAATGAATCATGAGCCTTGATATCATATAATACAAGATTTCTTTGCCTTATGCTTATCTTAATTTGGCATATAAAGACTAAGGCATGCTTAGATGAAAAAGAATCTCTTAAAAAATGCTTTTCCCATTTGATCGAGATTAATGATTTCATGATATTTTATGAATCTCGAAATTAATTTTAATGACTTGATTATGAACTTCAAGTTAATGATTTAATTCGAATAAGTTTTATCTAAATCATAATCTTGATCTTGCAAAATTGAAGTCACAAATAATATCTTGTGGTAGTCATGAATCGATACTCACAATATAAAAACTTTGATATTCATGACTTAAATTGGATTGAAACATTGTATGCTTAAATTAATCATTCTCTTATGTTTCAAAAATTCCTTGAATGCCTTATGTGATGATTGAAAACTAACTTGCTTTAAGATGAATCACGAATCATGACTTGATCTATGATGTAAATGCCTTGAAATGATTGAAATATTTAACACTTTTATGCTCTTCCCCCTACTTTCTTCTTGTTTTCAATGATAAAATGGGGAGAAGTTTTGATCATGCATGGTAGGATATAATTTGACAAAATTGATACCATCATGATATGAAACATTTATGATGTGCAATTATGCATGCAATACTTGTGATTTCTAATTATGATGTGATATATTGCATATGATGTAAATCATGATTTAAAATGCTATGAGTGCCAAGTTACACATTTTGAGAAGAAATTGTTATATTGAAATATTAATGTAATTATGAATGGTGATATGATATCATGCATGTAATACTTCTATTTATGATAATGATGCATGCAATGATAAAATATTCATGATGAAAAATTATCTTGACATTCATAACTTGATTATTCATCATTTGTCATGATTTTGAAATCGTTGTAAAAGGAAAAGAGAACTACAAAACTGTATTCTCTCTTTCTTTTTTACAATGACAAAGGGGGAGATAGCTAGCTTGTACAAGTCAAGAAGATGCAAAAACTTGATTGCGAGCTTGCCTATTTTAAGAAGCAAAGATTGCTAACTTGCTTATTTCAAGAAGAAAAATTGTCTTCTTGAACATCACTATCTTGAATATCTCAAGAAGCAAAACTTGCAATTTGCACATTGCAATAGGAAGCAAGAATCATGAGCTTACACAAGAAATTTATCTTGCATTTGCTTTCGAAATTTTTGCTAGCTTATATATTGTGAAACTTGTATATCATAAAAATTGCTAGCTTGTTGGTCTAAAGAGAAGCAAAAAGTTGCTATCTCAAAAGAAGAAAATGTGCTATCTTGCCTATCTCAAGAGGCAAAAATGCTAACTTGCGCATCTAGCAAAATGAGCAAAATTTTCAAGAAGCAAGAGTTGCCTTCTTGAACATCTCTAATTTGCTAGCTTGCATAATATAGAACTTGCTATCTTGAACATTACCAAAAGTGCTATCTTATATGCTATAAAACTTGCATATCTAAAACTTGATAACATGAATGTTCTAAGCATGATATAACACTTGCTAAATCTTCTAGCTCCAAGATTGCATGATGATAAAACTTGATACTAAGTTTTTCATGCAATGAGTTGAATCAATATCACAAACACTTAATTGTGATACTTCTCCTTTTTGTTGATGACAAAGGGGGAGAAGTATGTTGATGAAAGTATGTTGATGACATAACATGTGATGCATAAGTTTATGCATATGTTCATGTTGACGTGTTGCAAGTATTCATGATGAATATTGCAATGACTTGAATTCAGTTTGAATTCAAGGTTCTATCAATATGGCATATTGATAGGGGGAGTTTGTTTAAACTCCGGGAGTTAAGTTTAACTCCGTCATCAAGTGGTTGTCGTCATCAAAAAGGGGGAGATTGTTGAATCTCGTATTTTGATGATGAAACTACTTGATATATGTTTATAATTTAATCTGCGTTTTGAGTGACGCAGGATGCTTCGATCAGGATGAGACAATTAAAGCAGGAAAATCATGTTGTGCCGAAGGAACGTGTCAGAAGATTGGACGTCGGGCCGGTGGATCGGTCGACGTATCGACAGAAGGCTTCGGGCCGTGGACTCGGGCATCGGGCCAAGAAGAGCGGGTATTGTGCCAAGGATATCAGAGTTGCGGAATCAACTGGCCGATTGGGCAATAGGCTACAGAAGAGGACGATGCGCCGAAGAATCGGACGAAGCGTCGAGGGACCAATGACATGTCGGACAACTTGGTTAATTGCTTAGGATTAATTGTCTCGATCGAAGTTTTGATAAGTGTGCAGGATTAACTACGATGAGAGCAAGACAAGCAGCAGGTGTTGCGCCGGAGTCAAGATCATGATCACGTTGGGAGTTCGAGAGTTCGACGGAAGTTCGGACGGTCATCGGAGGTTCAGCGAGAACAGATCCGAGAAGTCCAGAAGCTTGCCAAGCGAAGCTCGTCGGAACTCGCCAAGTGGATCGTCGCAAAGTCCAGGAGTATGCCGGATGTCCGCAGAAGGATCACCGAGGGTTTATCGGATGATCGACGGAAGTTCGCCGGAAACTCGCCGGAAGAAGCGATTGACGCATCGGAGCAAAGCTGCAGAAGTTGTCTTAGAGTTAATCGTAGTTAGCACGATGATTAAGCTTGAAAATGGGAGGTGATCCCATTAGCTTAATCTTGGGGCAATTGGGCCCCTGAAAAGATTCAAATTGGGCCGAATGGAGCGAACCATTCGGACCCTGATTGCACCAGGCGGTGCAACCGCCCCAGCCAGGAGGTGCAACCGCCAGGGCTGCAAGGCTGGGCGGTGCAACCGCCCCAGCCAAGAGGTGCAACCGCCCAGAGCTCAGTCTTCGAGCTAGACTGGGCGGTGCAACCTCCTCTGTCAAGAGGTAGCACCGCCAGAGCTCAAGTTTCGAGCTCTGCCAGGCGGTGCAACCACCGAGCTCAGTCTTCGAGCTCTGCCAGGTGATGCAACCACCGAGCTCAGTCTTCGAGCTCTGGCAGAGAGGTGCATCAGCCTGAGCTCAGTTTCGAGCTCTGCCAGGTGATGCAACCACCGAGCTCAGACTTCGAGCTCTGCCAGGCGGTGCAACCACCGAGCTCAGTCTTCGAGCTCTGCCAGGCGGTGCAACCATCGAGCTCAGTCTTCGAGCTCTGGCAGAGAGGTGCAATCGCCTGAGCTCAGTCGTCGAGCTCTGCCAGGCGGTGCCACCTCTCCAGTCAAGAGGTGCAACCGCCTGATCCCAGAATTCTGGGATTTGATCGATTTGATCGTTTTGAGCTCCAAATTTGAACTGGGTTGAGGCCTATAAATACCCCACCCATTCAGCACTGAAAAGATACAGATCCACACCGAATTCTTGATCTTTTCAGTGATTCTAAGAGCTCAAATTTGTGTAAAGTCCTAAAGTTCTCCTCCTTCTGTTCTTCAAGTCTTGAGTTGTAAAGAGAGGAGAGAAAGGATCTGTAAAGGTTGTCTCCTGAGCCTGTCAAAAGGAGAGAAACTGTAAAAGGGCAGTTAGCCTTCGCCCATTGAAGGAAGGCAGCTAGTTGACGTCGATGACCTCGTCGGAGGAGGAAGCCAAAAGTGGAGTAGGTCAAGACTGACCGAACCACTCTAAATCTCTGGTTTGCTTTTACCTTGAGCACTTTATCATTACTGCAAACCTCCTACATTGCTACTGCCCTCTGCGCCTTTACGAACGAGTTTCTAAGCTCTGATCTTTCAAAATATGCATTCAAACGTAAATCGTGTTTTCGTACGATCTTCACACTGCGGTTTACACTTACATTCGGATTCCATTTATAACTGCAAATTGCTTTCTACGTAAAACGCTTTTCAAGGTTCAAAACTACTTTTAGACGCAAAACTACATTTAGACGTAAAATTACGTTTAGACGTAAAACTGCGTTTAGACGCAAAACTGCGTTTAGACGTAAAACTGTGTTTAGACGTAAAACTGCGTTTAGACGCAAAACTGCGTTTAGACGTAAAACTGCGTTTAGACGTAAAACTGCGTTTTGACGTAAAACTGCGTTTGAACGTAAAACTGTGTTTAGACGTAAAACTGCGTTTAGACGCAAACTGCGCTTAGACGCAAACTGTGCTTAGATGCAAACTGCGCTTAGACGCAAACTGTGTTTAGACGCAAACTGCGCTTAGACGCAAAACTGCGCTTAGACACAAACTGCACTGTGATTCTGCTTTTATATCGAAATCATTTTTTATCGGTCGAACGCAGCTTTCATTTTTAAATTGCTGTAAGATTTCCGCTGCACTAATTCACCCCCCCCCCCCCCCCCCCCCTCTTAGTGCTCTTGATCCTAACAGTGTCCACACACAAGCAGCTATGAGACCAGCTGCATCCATCATATGGATGGGTATACAATACACTAATCTATCCGGTTATCTCAATATCCCTCTTGAGTAACCTATTGTTAGGATCAGGGGTCAGCACTAAGGGGGGGGGGGGTGAATTAGTGCAGCGATAAAATATCATTGGTTTAAAAACTTCGTTGCAATAAAATCGTTTACGTTGAAAACCAATTTCGGAAATATCTTAACTTGAAGCACGTTCGTAAATGAATTAAAGGAAGTAAGCACTTAAAGAGGTTTACAGTAAGGTAATAGCAAGAATAAAATGCAAACCAGAGAACACAGCCGTTTTAGAGTGGTTCGGTCAACGTGACCTACATCCACTTTCGGCAAACTCCTCTGACGAGATCATCGACGTCCACTAGAGGCCTTCCTTCAATAGGTGAAGGCCAATCACCTTGTACACCCCTCTTCTCCTTTTACCGGGTTTAGGAGACAACCCTTACAAGTACTCACTTACTCCTCTCTCAAACTAGTATAACACTTAAAAGAGGGAGAGGAGATCACACAAGATTTTAGTAGTGTTTCTTTCTTTTTAAACTCTCTGTGCTTATGTGCTTTAACTAGGGATGAGAGGGGTATTTATAGGCTTCAAGTTGATTCAAACTTGGAGCCTAAAACTTTCCCATCCTGGGTTCCTCGGGCACGGGCGGTACCACCGCCCAAGTCTGGCAGTACCACTACCTAAGGGGCAGTGCTGGGTGGTACCACCACCTGGCACCCTGCTAGGGGTAGTACAACCGCCCAGACTGGCGGTACCACCACCTAACATAGTCTCGAAGATTGTGCCACGACAGTGAGACTTCTTATGGCACTATTTGGGCCTCTTATTGGGCCTAACACATTCTTTACATGGGCCTAGCTAGCCCCTAATTGGGTTGGCCCAAATCCAATCCCAATTACATGCTAACTACAAAATCCTAATACATTTGCTAAGCAAAACAAGTCCTTGTTGGGAAAATCTTGGGGGCAACATCACATGCGAAGCAGAAAAACAAGAAAATAAAATCCCTGATTCCCAAAGAGATGTTCGTCGTCGTGCGAAGATTGGTGCGCAAAATCCGCGAAATTGAAAAACTGTGTATAGAGTAGATTGTGTTACTTAGGGATATCGCATATCCTTGTTTCCTTGCAGATCTTTAGGAGAGGGTGAAGGAGGTCAAGCGTCCTCCTCTCTAGTGGTGATCCACACAGTAGGGCTGCGACGACACTCCTCAAAACTCCAGACTTGCTCTGAGGTGGAGAGGGGAAGGAGAATAAGAGAGGTAAGCAAATGCTCTAGCCTATGAGGCTCCGAATCCCTCCTATTTATAAAGGTCCCATGTCAAACCCTAATGGATCCTCCCCTAGTGGGTATTGGATCTGCTTCCAATAACCCAACCCTTTTAGATTAGTGGATCTCTATCCAATATTCCAAGGGATCCAATAATTCAAGGGCTTATTGGATATCCAATAAGACAAGGACTCCGTCAGATATCTCATATCCGAACCTTTACTCATCGCAATGTCTACCATATGTGTGTGACCCTCTAGGCCCAATATCGAGCTGGCTGTGAGTCATATCTGTCGGAACTCCTTCTAACTCAGTGAATTATTATCTATGTAATAATTCACTCGACTCATCGACTACGGACGTACTAGGCCACTATGCCGTAGTCCCCAAACAATACAGGGGAATCCAATCCATTGGACCTATCTGTCCTCAGTTACCGTGTACCTATAGTCCCTCATCCATCTAATATCCTAGAGACCGTATATCGAGCATGGTGCTGTTAGACCCATACGGTTTCTACTCGAGTCTCGCACTAATCGGATTCTCTTGGAGAACTCTCTCTCTCAACCCGAATGACCCTAGCTAGGGATTTGTTTGAGCAAGAACACATGGGATATTCCGCTCATGACGCCGAGAGTGGATGATCCTCTATCGACACTCAATAGCCCTAATAAGTTCGACTACCACTCCCAATGATCAGCTGTACTAGATCTAGGACAACCAAACCTATAAGTCTAGTATCAAAGAGTGGAGCACTCATACAGGACATCCTTGGTGTCTCAAGTCTAAGGACCAGATACACCACTAGGACTACGGAATCGTTGTCTGACAATAAGGCATCATCAACCATCTAACATTCCGTAAGCGGATCAATCGGTGAACTCATTCTCCAATGAGCACTTGTATTGTATCCCTAGTGTCCCTACACGAGCAGCTATGAGACCAGCTGCATCCATCATATGGACGGGTATACAACACACCAATCTATCCGGTTATCACGATGTCCCTCTCGAGTAACCTGTGGTTGGGATTATTTAGGATCTGTGTTTAAAGGTGAATCGATCTCATTATCGTGATCTCATTACGATCTGATTCCCATTGTATAAATCCAAGGACATCATAATATATATATGCATATATGCAATAGTTATAAAGTGATATATGCCAAAATATAATAAGCATAAAGATTTTGTATCAAGTCACACGTGCCATCACTCACGTGATTGGCTTGCTAGACACCTATGACTAGCAATCTCCCACTTGACCTAAAGGCAATCACCTATGTGTTTGATCCCCATCAGACCCCTATGATGCTCAATGACAATATGAGACAACGACTTTGTCAGTGGATCTGCAATGTTATCTTCGGATGGAACTTTTTCCACTGCTACATTTTCTCGGGTTACGATCTCTCTGATAAGGTGGAACCTCCTCAGAACATGCTTAGATTTCTGATGAGACCTGGGTTCCTTCGCTTAAGCAATCGCCCCATTGTTGTCGTGGTATAAGGAGATCGGCTCCTCGCTACCCGGCACGACTCCCAAATCTGTGATGAACTTCTTCACCTAGACTCTCTCCTTTGCTGAATTTGATGCAGTAATGTACTCCGCCTTTGTGGTCGAGTCAGCAGTAGTATCTTGCTTGGAACTCTTCCAGCACATTGCTCCTCCATTCAAGGTGTACACATATCCTGAATTCGACTTGCTATCATCGACATCAGACTGAAATCTTGAGTCCATGTAGCCTTCAACCTTAAGGCTATTACCTCCATATACTAGTAAAAGATCCTTAGTCCTTCTCAAGTATTTAAGGATACACTTTACTGCTTTTCAGTACTCCAAGCCTGGATCCGCCTGATACCTGCTTGTGACACTCAAAGCATGCGCTATATCAGGCCTAGTACATAGCATAACATACATGATAGACCCTATTGCTGAGGCATAAGGTATCATATCCATGTTCGTTCTTTCTTCTGGAGTCTTTGGGGACATACTCGTAGAAAGCAATATCCCATGTCTCATCGGTATGAGACCTCTCTTGGAATTTTCCATGCTAAACCTTTTGACAATGGTTTTTATGTACTTGGACTGGGATAAGCTAAGCATCCTCTTGGATCTATCTCTATAGATTCTAATCCCCAAGATATATGATGCTTCCCCTAAGTCCTTCATGGAGAAGTGTCTAGATAACCAAGCCTTTACTGTGGATAGCATTCCTACGTCATTCCCAATGATCAAGTTGTCATCCACATATAACACCAAAAAGGTGATAACGCTCTCACTTACCTTCCTGTACACACAAGGCTCATCTAATAGCGTACGATTTCTCCTTTCGGAGACACCATTGAGCTGAGGTGTCCATTGGGATAATATCCCATGGTCCTTGAGGAACTGAGTAAACTCTGTACTAAAGTACTCACCTCCTCGATCTGATCGAAGAGTTTTGATACTCTTTCCAGTCTGGTTCTCCACCTCATTCTTATACTCTCTGAATTTCTCAAAAGCCTCGGACTTGTACTTCATTAAGTACACATATCCATAGAAATCATCAGTAAAGATAATGAAGTAGGAGCAACCACTAATGACATGAGTTGACATGGGTTCACATACATCACTATGTATGAGTTCCAACAGCTCAGTGGCTCTCTCTCTAGTTCCACTAAATGGAGAGCTGGTCAGGTTTCCACAAAGGCAAGACTCGCAAGTTACATAGAACTCATAGTCGAATGGATCTAGATATCTATCCTTTAACAACTTTTGAATCCTTCCCTCATAGATGTGACCTATCCTATAATGCCACAGGCATGCATTGTTCATCTCATCTTATTTCCTCTTGGACACATCTACATTCATGATATATGGAGTAGTGTCTAGCATAAACAAACCTTTATGCAATATTCCTCTCGCTAATCTCCTTGGCTTTGCCAGAATCTACAATAAATTATAGATGTGATAAGCAATATTGGTATCCAATACCAATGCACTATCATAAAATTCTGATAATTGGAGATTGATCATGAATGTACCTTAAGCTTCTCCAAGCTTTTGTTTTACCCTCTCTACAAGGTACTCTTTGTAGTTCCTCTTCCGGTGCTAATCTTTACCACTATAGAAGCATTAGCCTTTGTCCTTTGTCGGGTCTTTCTTAGCAAATTTTGCCTTACCTGGTCTGCCCTTGCCCTTGCCCTTCTTAAGGAACTTTTCTACTTTCATTTTCTTTCTAGTCTCAACAGTGTAGAAAACTAGCTTCTCCATTTTGATAGTACTCTCTGCCTCCCTCAACATATTGAAGAGCTCTGAGAGAGTCACCTCAAGCTTGTTCAAATTAAAATTCATTATGAATTGTGAAAAGGAATCTGGTAGGGACTGAAGCACAATGTCCACACACAAGTTATTCTCTAAAACCATTTCTAGACCTGTGAGTTTCTCTATTTACTCAATCATCTTTAGGACATGGTTCTGAACCGATGTCCCCTTAATCATCCTAGCGCAGAAGAGGCTCTTGGATATCTCATATCGCTGAGTCCTTCCCTATTCCTCAAACAATTTGCGGACATGTAGGAGAATGGATCTGACATCCATCTTTTCATGTTGTCTTTGTAACTTAGGAGTCATAGAGAAAGAGTGGAGTCATCAATATACTTCACGTAGCGAGCGATCTCATCCTCGCTTGGCCCTTCTTTGGGCGCAGGCATCACTGTATCAAGGACGTATACGATTTTCTTCGCTGTGAGAACAATTCTCAAGTTACGGAGCCAATCCGTATAATTTGGACCAGTGAGGTGGTTGACATCAAGTATGCTATGTAAGGGATTTGAAAGCGACATTTACTAAAAAATAAAGATGAAGTAGAAATGAATAACATGCAGATTTTACAAGAAATAAACTATCAAGATATGAACTTCTATCTTAATATGCTCCCACTAATTTACTAACGAGTCACGCGACACCCTCAGCACGTGAAATGGAAGTCTTCGGCAGACTTCTAGTGGGGATCAAGATCCAATCAACGTCTTAGTGTAACCTCGAGGGACTCGACCAATCACACTAAGCCTAAAAGATAGGCAACTCTTGCCGATCACAACTCCTTATGATTCTCGTCCTGTTTGGCATCCGAATCACCATGGTCTCGAGGGACTCGACCAACCATGATGCTCGGTTAAGTCAACACCTTCGTTACAAGATGAGTATGATTTGATGATATACCCTTGAGGGACTCGACCAAGCATACCATGTCCTCAGGTCACCGGTAACATCTCTATGTCCTCAGGTCAGGGACTCGACCAACTTAACCTACACCGGGAATCGGTTCCTACTTATAACGATGGAAGGCCACGTAGGTCAATCTAATTGCCTCATGTTTACCGACTTAATATTATCGAGAGAGATGTTTCTATGATTTGGTCTCTTAATATGACATGTCACACATATACATATTTAATATATATCTATATCGCATGCAAATATATATATATATATATATATATATATATATATATATATATATATATATATATATATATATATATATATAGTATGTGTATAAGCAATCACACCAGATGATCATGGACCACAACCTAATGTGATTAGGCCCGAGCCAGTAGGCCTAATCACTCACATCAAGATCTATGTATGCAATGGTGCACCTCCATGCCCTGTGATCGTCCATCTCGTCCTCGTCGGTTTCGTCGACATCTCGATGCATCTTCATGCATCGCGATTGTCCATCTCGTGGGTCCCGCTATCGCATCCACGCTCCCGCTGCACCTTCTCATGTGATTACAACTTAATCATAGGCATACATACCCGACAATAAATGAGAAATATAATTAAGACTCGCATACTCCAATAATAATAATCACAAGTATACACATCACACGGTCCATGATCATATGTCCACACATCATACATCATATGTATAAATAATCATTATAATGTAGGACAACTAGATAATGATAAAAATAATAATTAACTAAACTTTTTAATTAATTAATATTTTCTGAAATCAAGGACATGTAGAGAATTTCTGAATGCCTAGAGGTATTTTCGTAATTTGGACAAAAGATAGAAACTGGAATTTCTTAAATTTTGAGGGGTAAAACTATCTTTTGCCCAGAAAACCCTCATGCCCTACTCCCCTACTATCGCCGCCGCCACCCTACTGGCGGCGGGTTGTGCGACGGAGGGCGGGGCGCTACCCTCGCTTATAAGCGGCACGCCCGCTAGCGGTGCTGCCCCTGTAGGTGGGCGCCCTCACGGGCGCTGCCGCCTCTGCTGGCGGTTTTGCCCGCGGGGAAAGGCCCGCAGGCGGTGCTATCCCCCCGAGCGACCGACGTTGCGGGGGGGGGGGGGGGGTTTCGCCCGCGGGAGTAGCGGCGGCAGGCACCGCTGCCCTACGACGCCTCACCCCGCAGGAGAAGCGACCGCAAGCGCCTCTGCCCGCGGCCTGCCAATCCCGCCGGCCACAAGCCTATTGCAAGCAAGCCGCTGGCCGACTACTGCAGACGTAGCCCCTGTCTTGCCTGCTTGTGGCTACGTTGCACGCACGTAGATCGAGGGCAGCAATAGTTGTTGCCCTTTCTCGCTTTTGCGTCAACGATTTTGATGTTAAAATTCTTCCTAAATACAACACACGCAGTTCAAAACTAATTATTTGCACGAATAACCTAGCTTTGATACCACTGTTGGGAAAATCTTGGGGGCAACATCACATGCGCAGCGGAAGAACAAGAAAACAAAATCCCCGATTCCCAAAGAGATGTTCATCGTCGTGCGAAGATTGGTGCAAAAAATCCGCGAAACTGAAAAACTGCGTATAGAGTAGATTGTGTTACCTAGGGAGATCGTATATCCATGTTTCGTTATATATATATATATATATATATATATATAATAGTTATAAAGTGATATATGTCAAAATATAATAAGCAAAAAGATTCTGTATCAAGTCACACGTGCCATCACTCACGTGATTGGCTTGCTGGGCACCTATGACTAGCAGTCCATATGTCTATTCTTCTAGTAAGCTTCCGACAAACTTCCAGCGAACTCATGGACTTCACGACGATCTTCTTGGTGAATTCGATGAGCTTCTCTAGCAAGCTCCTAGACTTCTCGATTGGTTTCTCTAGAACTTCCAACGAACGCCCGAACTTTTGACGAACTATCGAACTCCCAACATAATCGCGTCCTTGACTCCGGGACTTCATTTTGCTTCATGCCTTGCTATTGTAATTAATCCTGCGCATGTAAAAACACACTTCGATCTAGACAATTAATACTAAGCATTAATCAAGTTGTTCGACATATCTTTGGTCCCTCGACGCTTTGTCCAATTTTTCGGCGCATCATCCTCTCTTGCGACCTATTGCTCAATTACTCTACAACTCCGATATCCTTTGGCGCAATATCCACTCTTCTTGGCCTGATGCCCGAATCCACGGCCCGAAGCCTTCTATCAATATGTCGACTGATCCACCGACCCGACGTCCAATCTTCTAACATGTTTTCCCCTAGCACAACATGATTCTTCTTACTTTAATTGTCTCATCCTGGTCGAAGTATCCTACGTCACTCAAAATGTAGATTAAAATCATAAACAATTATCACTTGGTTTCATCATCAAAATTCGAGATTCAACACCTATGACTGGGATTATTTAGGATCTGTGTTTAAAGGTGAATCAGTCTCATTATCATGATCTCATTATGATCCGATTCCCATTGCACAGATCCAAGGACATCATAATATATACATGTATATATGCAATAGTCAATATAAAGTGATAAATGTCAAAATATAATAAGCAAAAAGATTTCATGTCAAGTCATACGTGCCATCACTCACGTGATTGGCTTGCTGGGCACCTATGACTAACAATCTCCCACTTGACCTAAAGTCAATCACCTATATGTCTAATCCCTATCAGACCCTTGTGACGCTCAAAGACAATATGAGACAATGGCTTTGTCAATTGATCTACAATGTTATCTTTGGATGGAACTCTTTCCATTACTACATCTCCTCGAGTCATGATCTCTCTAATAAGTTGGAACCTCCTCAGAACACTTTAGATGAGACCCGAGTTCCCTTATTTGAGTAATCGTCCCGTAGTTGTCATAATATAAGGAATCAGCTCCTTACTACTTGGCTCGACTCCTAGATCTGTGATGAACTTCTTCATCCAGACTCTCTCCTTTATTGCCTCTACTACAACAATGTACTCTGCCTTTATGGTCGAGTCAGCAGTAGTATCTTACTTGGAACTCTTCTAGCATACTACTCCTTCATTCAAGGTATATACATACCCCAAATTCAACTTGCTATCATTGATATCAGACTGAAAACTCGAGTCTATGTAGCCTTCAACCTTGAGGCTATTACCTCCATATACTAGTAAAAGATCCTTAGTCCTTCTTAAGTACTTAAGGATACACTTTATAGCTTTCCAATGCTCCAAGCCTGGATCTGCCTGATACTTTGCTCGTGACACTCAGAGCATACGCTATATCAAGCCTGGTACATAGAATGATATACATGATAGACCCTATTGCTAATGCATATGGTATCCTATCCATGTTCGCCCTTTCTTCAGGAGTCTTTGGGGACATACTCCTAAAAAGAGATATCCCACGTCTCATCGGTATGATACCTCTCTTGGAATTTTTCATTACAAACCTTTTGACAATGATGTCTATGTACCTAGATTGGGACAAGCTAAGTATTCTCTTGGATCTATCTCTATAGATCTGAATCCCCAAGATATAGGATGCTTCCCCTAAGTCCTTCATAGAGAAGTGCCTAGATAACCAAGCCTTTACTATGGATAGCATTCCTACATCATTCCCAATGATTAGGGTGTCATCCACATATAACACCAAAAAGGTGATACGCTCCCACTTACCTTCCTGTACACACAAGACTTATCTTTGTTTTTAACGAAGTCATAAGATCTGATTGCCTCATCAAATCTTATGTTCCAACTTCGGGAAGATTGCTTTAGTCCATAAATGGATCTAAGCAACCTACACACCTTATCTGGGCAGTCCTGTTAGGATCGGAGCGGCACTAAGAGGGGGGGGGGGGGGGCTGAATTAGTGCAGCGGCTTAAAACGTTGGTTTCGACAAATCTTTCGTACGATAAAAATCGGAATCGGAAGTGCTTAACTTGAAAGCATATTCGCAAAGTTGTGTAGTAAATGTAATGAGGAAATAAAGCAAGTAAGAGGGTTTGTAGTAATGTAAATAGCAGTAATGAAATGCAAACCAGAGATTACGCCGTTTTTAAAGTGGTTCGGTCAAGTGACCTACATCCACTTACGAGGCCCCTCTTCGATGAGGCTCCCACATTCCACTAGCAAATCTCTTGAAAGGGAAGGGTAAATACCCCTCTTACAACTTTTACAAGCGGTTCACTCTCTTACAGATTTTCAGCAAGAAAAAAGGAGGTGAACACTAGCAAATTGAAAACAAGAAAGGCAAAGACTTTTCTAAGACTTTTCTCTCAATGACTTGCTGCTCAAAAAGTTGTATTCTCAGCTGAGTCTTGAGAGGTATTTATAGGCCTCAAGAGGATTCAAATTTGGGCTCCAAAAAATTGAATTCTCTTATGTTCCCGATGCTGGTGGTGCCACCGCCCAGCCAGGCGGTGCCACCGCCCAACGCTCAGGTGCTGGATGGTGCAACTGCCCAGCCCAGGAGGTGCCACCGCCTAGCTCTCGGGTGCTGGGCGGTGCCACCGCCTGGCTCTCCGGTTCACTTGGTTGGGTTTAATTTTAGCCCAAACCAAATCTAATTTTGGGCCCAGTTGGCCCCTAACCAGGATATAGGATTATCTCTTAATCCTAATCCTAATTACAAGTGAACTACATAACAAAAATACATCCTAAGCAAGTTTTCAACCGCGAACGTCGAGTCTTGTTCCGGCGAGCTTTCCGACGAACTTCTTCCGACGGACTCCCTGCAAGCTCCCGATCTTGTGATGACTTTAACGAGTTGCCGAGCCTTCTCGGTGATCTCCGTGAACCTCCGACGATCTCTTCGGCGAACTTCCGAAAATTCCGACAGGTTCCCGATTTCTTCTCGGTTGGTTCCGGCAGCATCTCCGACGATTCTTCGGACTCTTAAACGTCCATCGAACTTGACTCCGGTATTCTTGCTTTGTGTTTTCTGGTTGTCGTAGTTAATCTTGCACACTTAACTCAATAATATGGATTAGATCAATTAACCCATCAATTGATTTTATCATCAAAATCCGAGATTCAACAATCTCCCCCTTTTTGATGATGACAATCAATTGATGACAGAGTTAAACATAACTCCCCCTATCTATATGCCATATTATGAGAAAATGAAAACACTTGAATTTTATCCATTGAATTCAAGCATAAACCGATAAGTTCTAACTGTAGAACTTATTGTTATTCTCATTAAGGAATAGTAAATACAAAACTTCGATGAAAATCATTTTCAAGTCGAATGATAAGAGAATTTTTACTACGACGGGAGATAAAGATTTTCAACATGAATTTCATGATATAAATGTAAGGCATGCTTTCAATATGATTAATCAATCTTGCGATATTCTCAAGGATTTAGCAAAGCATTTTGCAAGGCATATAAGACATTCATATCACACAAGCTTTTGCAATTCATATAAGTCATGCAATTCATATAATTTCATGATATAAATGTAAGGCATGCTTTCAATATGATTAATCAATCTTGCGATATTCTCAAGGATTTTGCAAGGCATTTTGCAAGGCATATAAGACATTCATATCACACAAGCTTTTGCAATTCATATAAGTCATGCAATTCATATAATTTCATGATATAAATGTAAGACATTCTTTCAATATGATTAATCAATCTTGCGATATTCTCAAGGATTTTGCAAGGCATTTTGCAAGGCATATAAGACATTCATATCACACAAGCTTTTGCAATTCATATAAGTCATGCTATCAAAATGGTACAGGTCATCACTTTTCTCCCCCTTTGTCATCAACAAAAAGGGAATGAGACTCGAAGCATATAACTTGTGATTATAATATCAGGAATTCAGCATTGATCATACAAAAATTTATCATTAATAATATTTACGCAGAGTTCATCTTAAAGGAGAATTCAGCATTCATCCATATTATCAAATCTCTTCTTTTTATAAATAACAAAAATTATAGATGTACAAAGAAGAGATTGGGATAAGAAAAAAAAAGTTTCAAGTAGTAACTCCAATAGGTCAAGATCATAATTCGAATACAAATCCATTCAAATTCAATTCGTCAACTTGAAACTCATAATCAAGCCATCAAAATCAATTTCAAGATTCAAAATATCATAAAATGATTAATCTTGATTAGATGGAAGCGGTGTTTGACTCAAGATAGGATAAGATAATTTAACAAGTCATTTAGAATTGAAAGAGAAGGATCAGATTCACCGAGGAACGGAGAGAGAATAAAAAAAAACTTTACGGAAAGTCCATTCAAACAAGTTTATTCTTAGGGACAATTTAACATACCTAATTCCCTTCTAATGAATTCAAATTGGTCTTCATTCAAAGCTTTTATAAATATATATGCTAATTGATGCTTTGTGTCAATGAATTCTAGAACAACATCATTGTTAAGGACATAATCGCGTATGAAATGATGCGGACATGATTGCGTATGAAATGATGCCTAACATCGATGTGTTTAGTTCTAGAGTGCTGAATTGGATTTTTAGTAAGACATATGACACTAGTATTATCACATTTTATGAGAATGTTTTTAAAGTGAATTCCATAGTCTTTTAATGTATTTTTCATCCAAACAACTTGTGCACAGCATGCACTTGCAGCAATGTATTCGGCTTCCGCCGTAGATAGTGCAACTGAATTTTGTTTCTTGGAAGTCCAAGAAACAAGTGCATGTCCTAAAAATTGGCATGTTCCAGATGTACTTTTTCTATCTATCCTGCATCCGCCAAAATCGGCATCTGCATAAGCTATTAAATCAAAAATTTCAGATTTTGGATACCATAGTCCTAGATTTGGAGTTCCTTTAAGATACCTAAATATTCTTTTAACACTTTTAAGATGAGATAATTTAGGATTTGATTGAAACCTAGCGCAAAGTCCTACACTAAACATAATATCCGGTCTAGTCGCGGTGAGGTAGAGTAGACTGCCAATCATTCCCCTATATGTTTTTTGATTGAAATTTTCACTATTTTCATCCATATCTAACTTAGTCGCAGTACTCATAGGGGTGTTTATTGCTTTTGAATTATCCATGTTAAATCGTTTTAACAATTCTAATGTATATTTAGATTGGTTAAGAAATATACCATCACTAAGTAGTTTGATTTGTAATCCCAAAAAGAAAGTTAATTCACCCATTAAACTCATTTCAAATTCATGACTCATACATTTTGCAAATGATTCACATAGTGATTCATCCGAAGAGCCAAAAATAATATCGTCAACATAAATTTGCACAATAAGAAAATTATTTTCAAAATATTTAATAAACAATGTAGTATCAACCTTGCCTTTAGTAAAATTATTTAAAATAAGAAAGGAACTAAGCCTTTCATACTAAGCTCTAGGAGCTTGTTTCAAGCCATAGAGGGCCTTAGTCAATTTGAATACATGGTTAGGAAGAAGAGAATTTTCAAATCCGGGAGGTTGTTCGACATATACTTCTTCGGAAATAAAACCATCCAAGAAAGCACTTTTGACATCCATTTGAAATAATTTAAAATTATTACTACTAGCATAGGCATGGAGCATCCTTATGGCTTCTAATCGAGCCATGGGAGCGAAGGTTTCTTTGTAATCGATACCTTCTTCTTGGTTGAAACCTTTGGCCACTAATCTAGCCTTATTTCTAACCATGGTACCATTTTCATCTTGCTTGTTTCTAAAGACCCATTTAGTACCAATAACTAAATGGTCACTAGGTCTAGGAACAAGCTTCCATACCTTATTCCTCTCAAATTGATTCAATTCCTCTTGCATTGCAATAACCCAAAAATTATCTTTTATGGCATCGTCAATGCATTTAGGTTCAATTTGAGAAAGGAAAGCGACATTAGCACAAAAATTCTTGAAAGAGGAACGAGTTTGAACCCCTTTTGATGTATCTCCTATAATTAGCTCCTTTGGATGAGCATCTATATACTTCCATTCCTTGGGTAAGGAAATTTCGGAAGAAGGTGCATCCAAGTTGCTATTTTGAGGAGGAGGTTCATTTAAATTCAAATTATCAAAACAAAGATCATCATCAAAATTATTTTTCTTTAAATTAGAAATTTCATTAGATACTACATGAATAGACACTTCTATTACTAATGTTCTTTTGTTAAAAACCCGAAAAGCCTTAGAAACGGAAGAGTAACCAAGAAAGATGCCTTCATCGGATCTAGCATCAAATTTTTCTAAGACATCCTTTTCATTCAAAATAAAGCATTTACAACCGAAAACTTTAAAATAGGAAATATTTGGTTTTTTGTTATTCCATAATTTATAGGGAGTTTTTGATAAGGATGGTCTTATTAGGACTCTATTCATGATGTAGCAAGCCGTATTTACGGCTTTGGCCCAAAAATACTTAGGTAAACTATGTTCATTTAACATAGTTCTTGCCATTTCTTATAGGTTTCTATTTTTTCTTTCAACTACTCCATTTTGTTGGGGATTCCTCGGAGTGGAGAAGTTGTGATTGTATCTATTAACTTCACAAAAATTTTGAAAGTCATGGTTTTGAAATTCGCCACCGTGATCACTCCGAATTGATGAAATCATGAAACCTTTTTCGTTTTGAGTGAATTTACAAAATTTAGAGAAGCACTTGAAGCAATCACTTTTGTGGACTAAGAAATAGGTCCAAGTGTACCTAGTATAGTCATCCACAATTACAAACGTATATTTGCTTCCTCCTAGACTTGTTGTGTCAATTGGTCCGAATAAGTCCAAATGGATCAATTGTAGTGGTCTAGTGGTGCTAATTTGATTTTTTGGTTTGAAACTAGTTTTTATTTGTTTACCTAGTTGACATGCATCACATACTTTGTCCTTAGTAAACTTCATATTTGGAATCCCTCGTACTAATTCTCTAGAAGAGATATTAGATATTAGTTTCATGCTTGCATGGCCTAATCTCCTATGCCAAAGCCAAGCATCATCATTTAGAGCAGAGAAGCACATTTCATTACTTAGTTCATCAAGGTTGATGGTGTAGACATTATTTTGTTTTAATGCAATCATAGTCAAGTTATTGTTTGGTTTTTCGATAATACACATATTTGATTCGAATCTAACGATATAACCTTTATCGCATAGTTGACTTATACTCAAGAGATTATGTTTCAATCCATCAACTAGTAAAACATCATTAATGAAAAAAATAAATTTGTTACCAATAGTTCCCTTGCCAATGATTTTGCCTTTGTTGTTGTCTCCGAAGGTGACGTACCCTTCTTCTTTGCTAGTGAGCATAGAGAAATGAGATGGATCTCCAGTCATGTGTCTTGAGCATCCACTATCGAGATACCATCTCTTGCTCCTAGCTTGTGGGTTTGTCAACAAAAGAGGATGACTTTTAGGTACCCATTTGATTTTGGGTGCCTCAAAAATTGATCCACTAACTTTGTTATTTATTATTGAATCCTTTATAGTTCCTTTAGGAACCCATATTAATTTTTGTGAACTAATTTTCCTAAATGGACATTTGTAGGCAATATGTCCGGATTTGCAACAGAAGTTGCATTTCATATAAGAGGAAACATGTAATGTAGGTCCTTTTATGAAAATGGTAGGATTTTGATGCAATCCTTTTACAAATCCAATTCCATTTCTATTTGCGACGTGACCCTTGTGTGCAAGGATCATATCTAATACTTTGCTACCAACCTTAAACTTGTTTAAGGTTTTTTTAAGAAGCAAATTTTCATTTTTTATTGCTTCTAAATGCTCACACTTAGAGCATGGAGGAGTTTGAAGACTATCAAACTTATCTTGTAGCAAAGCATGCTCTTTCTTTAATATACTTAACTTCTTGCTAACAGTTCTACATTCATCAAATAATTTATGAAAAGCGATAGAGAGTTCTTCAAAAGATAAATCTTCATTAAATAAATCACATACCTCTTCTCCTAAAGCTATTAGCGCGTAATGAGCAACTTGCTCGGTGTTGGATTTCTCTTCTTCAGACGCACTTGAATCATCCCACGTTGCCTTGAGTGCCTTCTTCTTTAATGTTCTCTTTTTGGCTTGAGGACAATCATTCTTGTAGTGTCCCGGTTTTTTGCATTCATAGCAAATTATTTGGTCCTTCTTTTGTTCAAATTTATTTTTTGTATTATTTTTAAATTTGTTCTTTCTTAAATATTTTTTAAAATTTTGAGTCAAAAGTGCAATGTCATTATCACTGTCCTCATCACTTGATGTTCCTTTCAAGTGGTCTTCTTGTGATTTGAGTGCCATATCCTTCCTGTTCTTTGGAAGGGGGTTCTCGAGCTCGTCATGAGCTTGACATGTCATTTCGTAGGTCATTAGAGACCCAATGAGTTTTTCAAGAGGGAATGCTTTAAGGTCTTTGGCCTCTTGAATGACCGTAACTTTTGGATCCCAACTTTTAGGGAGGGATCTTAAGATTTTAGTTACTAATTCAAAGTTAGTAAAATCTTTACCAAGAGCTTTGAGTCCATTGATGACATCCGTAAACCGGGTGTACATGTCACCGATGGACTCACTTGGTTTCATTCGGAAAAGTTTGTAAGAGTGCACAAGGATGTTGATTTTGAACTCTTTCACTCAGCTAGTGCCTTCATGAGTGACCTCAAGAGTTCTCCAAATATCAAAAGCCGAATCACAAATTGAAACACGATTAAATTCATTTTTGTCTAGTGCACAAAACAAGGCATTCATAGCCTTTACATTTAAAGCAAAAACCTTCTTCTCTGATTCATTCCATTCGCTCATCGGAAGAGAAGATTTTTGAAATCCGTTTTCAACAATAGTCCAAAGCTCGAAATCCATAGAAATGAGGAAGATCCTCATCCGAGTCTTCCAATAAGTATAATCCGACCCATTAAACAAGGGTGGACGTGTGATAGAATGACCCTCATGCATGCCGGAGTAAGCCATCTCTCTTGGGTATTAAACCAAATATGAGAGTGAGCCTTGCTCTGATACCAATTGTTAGGATCGGAGCGGCACTAAGAGGGGGGGGGGGGGGGAGGGGGAGGGTGAATTAGTGCAGCGGCTTAAAACGTTGGTTTCGACAAATCTTTCGTACGATAAAAATCGGAATCGGAAGTGCTTAACTTGAAAGCATATTCGCAAAGTTGTGCAGTAAATGTAATGAGGAAATAAAGCAAGTAAGAGGGTTTGCAGTAATGTAAATGGCAGTAATGAAATGCAAATCAGAGATTACGTTGTTTTTAAAGTGGTTCGGTCAAGTGACCTACATCCACTTGCGAGGCCCCTCTTTGATGAGGCTCCCACCTTCCACTAGCAAATCTCTTGAAAGGGAAGGGTAAATACCCCTCTTACAACTTTTACAAGCGGTTCACTCTCTTACAGATTTTCAGCAAGAAAGAAGGAGGTGAACACTAGCAAATTGAAAACAAGAAAGGCAAAGACTCTTCTAAGACTTTTCTCTCAATGACTTGTTGCTCAAAAAGTTGTATTCTCAGCTGAGTCTTGAGGGGTATTTATAGGCCTCAAGAGGATTCAAATTTGGGCTCCAAAAATTTGAATTCTCTTATGTTCCCGATGCTAGCGGTGCCACCGCCTAGCCAGGCGGTGCCACCTCCCAGCACTCGGGTGTTGGACGGTGCAACCGCCCAGCCCAGGAGGTGCCACCGCCCAGCTCTCGGGTGCTGGGCGGTGCCACCGCCTGGCTCTCCGGTTCACTTGGTTGGGTTTAATTTTAGCCCAAACCAAATCTAATTTTGGGCCCAGTTGGCCCCTAACCAGGATATAGGATTATCTCTTAATCCTAATCCTAATTACAAGTGAACTACATAACAAAAATACATCCTAAGCAAGTTTTCAACCGCGAACGTCGAGTCTTGTTCCGGCGAGCTTTCCGACGAACTTCTTCCGACGGACTCCCTGCAAGCTCCCGATCTTGTGATGACTTTAACGAGTTGCCGAGCCTTCTCGGTGATCTCCGTGAACCTCCAACGATCTCTTCGGCGAACTTTCAAAAATTCCGACAGGTTCCCGATTTCTTCTCGGTTGGTTTCGGCAGCATCTCCGACGATTCTTCGGACTCTTAAACGTCCATCGAACTTGACTCCGGTATTCTTGCTTTATGTTTTCTAGTTATCGTAGTTAATCCTGCACACTTAACCCAATAATAAGGATTAGTTCAATTAACCCATCAATTGATTTTATCATCAAAATCCGAGATTCAACAAGTCCTTGGACACAAATCCCTCGGGTTGTATCATATACACCTCCTTTTTGAGGTTCCCATTGAGGAATGTGGTTTTCACATCCATCTGCCAGATCTCATAATCATAGTGTGCTATAATAGCCAATAGAATTCGGACGGATTTTAGTATTGCTACGGGTGAGGAAGTTTCATCATAGTCAACACATTGCCTTTGACGATCCCCCTTGGCTACTAGCCTTGCTTTATAGGTCTCTACCTTTTCATCTACTCAAATCTTTTTCTTAAAGATCCATTTACAACCGATGCGTACAATACCTTCGAGCGCATCAACTAGGTTCCAAACCTTGTTGGAGTACATAAAATCGATCTCAGAATTCATGGCTTTTTGCCACTTCCCAGAGTCTATACTCATAATAGCCTCCTTGTAGGTCTAAGGATCAATATCCTCAACATCTTCTCCTCTAATATGTCCCACATATATCTTAAGAGGATGGGATACTCTGTCGGACCTACGTAAAATTAAAACTTGTGTGTTAGGTACCTGAATAGACTTGGGCTATAGAGTGGTGCTTGAGCTAGGTTCTCCAACCTTGCTCAACTCTATCATGCTCCCATTGTCTCCACCAAGAATGTGTTTCTTCTCAAGGAACACCGCTCTTTTGGCTACAAAGACCTTTTGGTCCTCGAGATGATAGAAATAATACTTGCAAGTTTTCTTAGGGTATCCTACAAACTTGCACCGCTCTGTCCTCGATTCCAACTTATCGGGGTTGTGTCTTTTAATGTGGGTAGGACAACCCCAAATCTTAACAACCTTAAGATTGGGCTTCTTCCCTTTCCATGTCTTATATGGTATAGACACCACCGACTTAGATGGAACTCTATTTAGAAGGTAAGCTGTAGTCTCTAGGGCATATCCCTAGAATGAGATGGGTAGGTCCGCGAAACTCATCATGGATCATACCATGTCTAACAACGTACGATTCCTCCGTTCAGACACACAATTGAGCTGAGGTATATAAGGAGGTATCCATTGGGATAATATCCCATAGTCCTTGAGGAACTGAGTAAACTCTGTACTTAAGTACTCACCTCCTTGATATGATCGAAGAGTCTTGATACTCTTTCCAGTCTGGTTCTCAACTTCATTCTTATACTATCTGAATTTCTCAAAGGTCTCAGACTTGTACTTCATTAAGTACACATATCCATAGAAATTATCAGTAAAGATAATGAAGTAGGAGCAACCACTAATGACATGAGTTGACATGGGTCCACATACATCACTATGTATGAGTTCCAACAGCTCAGTGGTTCTCTCTCTAGTTCCACTAAATGGAAAGCTAGTCAATTTTCCACGAAGGCAAGACTCGCAAGTTGCATATAACTCATAGTCGAATGGATCTAGATATCCATCCTTTAGCAACTTTTGAAACCTTCCCTCATAGATGTGACCTAGCCTATAATGCCACAGGTATGTATTGTTCACCTCACCTTATTTCCTCTTGGACACATCTACATTCATGATATATGGAGTAGTGTCTAGCATAAACAAACCTTTATGCAATATTCCTCTCGCTAATCTCCTCAGCTTTGCCATAATCTATAATAAATTATAGATGTGATAAGCAATATTAATATCCAATACCAATGCACTATCACAAAATTATGACAACTGGAGATTGATCATGAATGTACCTAAAGCTTCTCCAAGCTTTTGATTTACCCTCTCTACAAGGTACTCTTTGTAGTTCCTCTTCCAGTGCTAATCTTTACCATCGTAGAAGCATTAGCCTTTGTCCTTTGCCGGGTCTTCCTTAGTAAATTTTTCTTTACCTGGTCTGCCCTTGCCCTTGCCCTTCTTAAGGAACTTTTCTGCTTTTATTTTCTTTCTAGTCTCACTAGTGTAGAGAACTGGTTTCTCCTTTTTGATAGTGCTCTCTGCCTCCCTCAACATATTGAGGAGCTCTGAGAGAGTCACCTCAAGCTTGTTCATATTAAAATTCATTATGAACTGTAAAAAGGAATCTGGTAGGGACTGAAGCACAATGTCCACACACAAGTTATTCTCTAAAACCATTCCTAGACCTGTGAGTTTCTCTATCCACTCAATCAACTTTAAGATATGGTTCTGAACCGGTATCCCCTCAGTCATCCTAGTACGGAAGAGGTTCTTGGATATCTTATATCGCTGAGTCATTCCCTGTTCCTCAAACAATTTACGGATATATAGGAGAATTGATCCGACATCCATCTTTTCATGTTGTCTCTATAACTCAGGAGTCATAGAGCCTAACATGTAACACTGAGTAAGAGTGGAGTCATCAATGTACTTCACGTAGTGAGCGATCTCATCCTCGCTTGCCCCTTCCTCGGGCGTAGGCATCACTGTATCAAGGACGTACGTGATTTTCTTCGCCGTGAGAACAATTCTCAAATTGCGGATCCAATCCGTATAATTTGGACCAGTAAGGTGGTTGACATCAAGTATGTAATGTAAGGGATTTGAAAGCGATATTTTCTAAAAATAAAGATGCAGGAAAAATAAATAACATGCATATTTTATAAAAAATAAATAATCAAGACATTGACTTCTATTTGATATGCTCCCACTATTTTATTGGCAAATCACGTGACACCCTCAGCACCTGAAACGAAAGTCTCCGGTAGACTTTTAGTGGGGATCAGGATCTAATCAGCGTCTTAGTATAACTTCGAGGGACTCAGCCAATCAAACTAAGCCCAAAAGGTGGGTAACTCTTGCCGATCTCAAACCCTTGTGATTCTCGTCCTGTTTGGCCTCCGAAACACCATGGTCTCGAGGGACTCGACCAACCATGATGCTCAGTTAAGTCAACACCATCATTATAAGATGAGTCTGATTCAATAATATACCCTCAAGGGACTCGACCAAGCATACCATGTCCTCAGGTCACCGGTGACATCTCTATGTCATAGGTAACATAGTGAATCGCGATATAGGTGAGCCTCGAGGGACTCGACCAACTCAACCTACATCGGGAATCGGTCCTTACCTATAACAATGGTAGGCCACATGGGTCAATCTAATTGCCTCATGTTTATCGACTTAATGTTATCGAGAGAGGGGTTTCTAAGATTTGGTCTCCTAATATGATATGTCACACATATACATATTTATATATATCTACATCGCATGCAAATATATATATACATATCTAGTATGTGTATAAGCAATCATACCAGATAATTATGGACCATAACCTAATGTGATCAGGCCCGAGCCAGTAGGCCTAATCACTCACATCAAGATCTATATGTACAATGGTGCATCTCCATGCCTTGTGATCGTTTATCTCGTCCTCGTCGGTTCCGTCGACATCTCGATGCATTTCCATGCATCGTGATCGTCCATCTCATGGGTCCCACTATCCCGATAATAAACGAGAAATATAATGGAGGCTCGTAGACCCCAATAATAATAATCACAAGTACACACATCACACGGTCCATGATCATTCGTCCACATATCATACATCACATGTATAAATCATCATTATGTAGGACTATTAGATAATAATAAAAATAATAATCAATTAAATCTTTTCATTAATTAATATTTTAAACCAGGGATATGTAGGAAATTTCTTGAATTCTAAGGGGCATTTTCATAATTTGGATAAAAGAATATAACTGGAATTTCTTAAATTCCGAGGGGCAAAACTATCTTTTGCCCAGAAAACCCAAAGCTCCTTTCTCTCTTCCCCCCCTTATTGCAGTCGTCGCCGTCGCCACCTGCCGGCGGCTGGCTATATGACGGAGGACGGGGCCACTACCATTGCTTGCGGGTGGCATGCCCGCTGGTAGCGCTGCCCCTGCAATAGTCAATATAAAGTGATAAATGCCAAAATATAATAAGTAAAAAAGATTCCGTATCAAGTCACACGTGCCATCAATCACGTGATTGGCTTGCTAATCATAGGTGATTAGCACTTAACACTTAGAAAGGGAGGAGGAGGACTCTTGCACTTTTACAACACTTTAACACCCCAAGAATTCAAGATTATATTCACACTTTTGTGCCCCTTCATGCAGAAAAGGGTAGGGTATTTATAGGCCCAAATGGCTTCAGAATTGGAGCAAAAAAGTGTCACATCCCCAGATTTCAGGATACTAGCGGTACCACTACCATTATTGGGTGGTACCACTGTCCAATCTGGGTGAATTAGTGTAGCAGAAAAATTATTCGTTTCAAAAGTCTTTGTTTCAATTAAACCCAATTTTGATGAAAATTATTTCATAAATATTTTAACTTGAAAACATATTGGAGCGAAGAGAAGGTAGTAAGAAGGGAAAGTAGCTTGTAAGAAAGGTAAATTGCTTAAAACGAAATGCAAACCAGAATTTAGAGTTGTTCGGTCATTGTGACCTACATCCACTTTCGGATTCCTCCTCCATTGAGGTCACTGGCGTCCACTAATGGTCTTCCTTCAATAGGCAAAGACTAACTACCTTTTATAGCTCTTTCTCCTTTTATTGGGTTTCAGAGATAATCCTTACAAGTCTCACTCCTCTTTCTTGAGTGGTTACAAAGCTAAGAGAGGGAGGAGGAGGATATTTCTCACTTTTACAACCCTTTTAACACCCCAAACACTTAAAATTTTTCGCACTATCAATTGCACTTTGTTACCCTTTCATGCAAAAAAGGGTGAGGTATTTATAGGCCCTAATGGCATCTGAATTGGAGCCAAAATGTATCACTTCTCCGAATTTCGAGGTAATGGTGGTATCATCGCCATTATTGGGTGGTACTATTGCTTGCAGACTGACACTGGACAGTACCACCGCTCAGTCTGGGCGATACCATTACTTGATAGAGCTCGGAGATCGAGCTCTAGTGGTACCACTGCTTGACAAGGGTGGTACCACCGCTTGATAAGGGTGGTACCACCACTTGACAGGGGCGGTACCATTGCCTAAATGTATTAACTGTCAGCGGTACCTTCGCCCAAAACACCTGGGACACCGAGTCCTAAGCGGTGCCACCGCTGACCGTGATTTTAGATGCTGAATGAGCTATTCAATCTAGCCCAAATTAGCCCTGTTAAGGGCCCAGTTGGCCCTTATCTGAGTTAGTGGGATTACCTCCCAATCCTAACTCAACTAATGTACTAACTATGAATAAGGCAAGCGATTAGTCCGATATGCCGATTTCTCTCGACGATCCTCTGACGAACTTCTCGGCAAGTCTTTCGGCGTACTTCCAGCGAACTCCCGACGAACTCTGGATGATCTTCCAATGAGATCTTGATGATCTTCCAACGAGCTTCCGGTGACGAACTCTTAACGATCTTCCGACGAACTCTCCATGATCTTCCGACGAACTCTCGGCGATCTTCAGACGAGCTCTCAACGAGCTCCCGATACATCGTTCGAATCTTCGATTCTAGCTCATCAAATAATTTACCAACTGATTTCATTTTCAAAATCAGAGATTCAACAGAGGCAAGATCTATCAATGAATTGAGAGAAAAGGTTTGAGAATTACCCTTATAGTGATCCTCTCGAAAGGTTGAGATTGATCCTTTGAAGAAGAGAAGGGTTTCCTTGAGTTTCTAGAGGATGAGGGGTGGTGAGGGGTTTAGAGGTGTGGGGAAGGGATGTAGGAGGGCTTAGGGTTGGTTATACTGCTAGCCCTAAATGCCTTTTTATAGGGCAGAGTTACGGGTAGTGCCACTGCCTGCAACCAGTGCCTACTAGCGGTGCTACCGCCAGTCCACCGGTGCCACCGCCGGTGCACTGTTTTTCTCAACTTATCGTTTTTCTTCATCTAGCATTATTGCTTCTCAATAGGCAAGAATTCTTGTCGACTCTTTTAAGCAAGATTATAGTCATTTTGTGGTGTGAATGCTTATTCGCGTAAATATCGTATAAAGTCAAAATGAAGTTCAATTTTTGTAAATTGGAGGGACAACTTTTATTGAAATTATCAATTTGTAAAAGACCAAACATACTATTGTTCCATGAATCAGATTTCCCATTTTGCAGTGAGAAGAAATAATAGCAAATGAAGACTCAATTTTCAAATGTCTAGAAACCCAGAAATCTGAAAACTGTGAGAAAGGAACTCATGCATAATAATTCTCAAGTTTCAAATATTGAGAGATCATGATCAAGTGTTTATCACATAAGATTTCAAATAATCATTGCATCGTCAAGTCATCAAACATAATCTTATGGAATATAAGTCTCATTTTGTAACTAATAGTTTTAATTCTAATGATATTTTCTTTGTTATTTTGGCTAGAGAGCTTTATGAGTTATTTTGGATCTCCGGTCATAAGCCTTGAGCATCCACTATTAAACTATCATTCGTGCTCCTAGCTTATTATGGTAAATATTTCTACAAAAGAGGGTGATTTTTAGGTAGCCATTTAACCTTGGGTACGTTAAAAATCAATATACTCAACTTATCATTTTGCATAGAGTTCTTTATGGTTCCTTTAGGTACCCAAATCAATTTGTGTGGACTATATCTCTTAAGTGAAAATTTATAGGCAACATGTCCAAGTTTGCAACAAAAGTTACATTTGGTGTGGGGTAATACATGTAAGGTATGACATTTAACAAAGGTGGTTGGATTTTGGTGAGAGCTACTTACAAATCCAATTCTGCCTCTTCTATGAACTTGACCCTTATTAGCAAGGATCATATTCAAGGACTTACTACCAACCTTAAACTTTTCTAAAATTTCTTTGAGTAGTAAGTTTTCTTCTTAAGTGCCTCTAAGTGTTCACACTTAGTCCATGGAGACAAAGAAGGATTATTATGCTTAAGTTTTTCAAATTCAACATTTAAAATGGCATGATCCTTTTTCAAAGAGTTATACTTTTTACTCAAAGATCTACATTCATCAAACAATTCATAAAAAGCACTTCAAAGCTCATCGAAAGATAAATTTGCATTTAATGAACTACTTACCTCATCTCCGATAGCCATTAGTGGGTAGTGAGCAACTTGCTCTATGTTGGTTGACTCCTCTTCTTTGGATGCACTTGAGTCATCCCAATTTGCTTTAAGAGTCTTCTTCTTCTTTGCTTGGGGACATTCGCTCTTGAAATGTCCCGGTTTCTTACATTCGTAGCATATAATTTGTTCTTTCTTGGGTTCAAATTTATTTTTAGTTATTTTTAAATTTATTATTTTATGAATTTTTTGAATTTTCTTATCAAGAGTGCCAAGTCATCATCATAGTCCTCATTGTTGAATCTCGGATTTTGATGATGAAGTCAATTGTAATTTATTTGATCTAATCTATATGTTGAGAAAAGTGTATAGGATTAACTACGATGGCAGTAAGACATAAAGCAGGTGTTGTGCCATAGTCAAGATCGAGATCACGTTGGGAGTTCGAGAGTTCATCGGAAGTCCGGACGTTCGTCGGAATTTCTACGGGAACCAACCGAGAAGTCTAGAAGCTTGCCATAGAAGCTCATTGGAACTCGCCAAGAAGATCGTCGCAAAGTCTAGGAGCTTGTCGGAGTCCGCCGGAACAGTACCGAGAGTTCGTCGGATGTTCGTCGGAAGTACGTCGGAAGCTCGTCGAAAGAGTGATTGACGCACCGGAACATGAAATGCAGTAATCATGTCTTAATTATCGTAGTTAGAGTGTAAATTAAGTTAGCATTGTGAGGTAATCCCACTAATTTAATTATGGGCCAATTGGGCTGTGTTGGACTAGATTCAAGGCCCAACTAGGACCCTGAATTCTTGGCCGACGGTGGCACTGCTAAGGTCGACGGTGGCACCGCCTGGGAGACTCTATCTCCCAAGAATTATAGGTGGTGGTACCACCCTTGTTAGACGATGGCACCGCCGGTAGTTATTGCTGCCAACGGTGGTATCACCCATGTCAAGCGATGGTACCACCCAAACTGAGCGGTAGTACCACCCAATGTCAGGTGTCAAGCGGTAGTACCACCCAGTAATGGTGGTGGTATCGCTAGGACCACAGAAATCCAGGATTAGACACTTTTTGGCTCTATTTTTGAAGTCATTGGGACCTATAAAAACCCCACCCTTTCTTGCATGAAAGGGCACGAAACCTATTGGTATAATCTTGAGTTCTTGAGCCTTAAAGTGTTGTAAAAGTTAGAGTTTTCCTCCTTCATCTCTTAGCCTTGTAATCATCCAAGAAAGAGGAGTGAAACTTGTAAGGGTTGTCTCTTAAACTCGACAAAAGGAGAAAAGCTGTAAAAGGTGGTTGGCCTTTATCTATTGAAGGAAGGCCTCTAGTGGACACCGGTGACCTTAACTTTAACTACGTCTACATATGCTTTTACGTAAACATCTTCCGAGATCAACTTTAATTGTACGAAGACTTTTATGAAATCGAGCTTTTTATTTATGCAATTTACATTGCTGCAAATCACCTTAGTCTTCTCTTGCACTTTCACGAAAGGTTTCAAGTTCAAATTCCTTCTGAAATAGATTGAATTGAAACCATTCTCGTTGGAATCAGTTTTAATCGAAATAAGTTTTTGAAATAGCAAAGTTTTCCACTGCACTAATTCACCCCCCTCTTAGTGCCATTCTTAATCCTAACAATTGGTATCAGAGCAAGGTTCACTCTTATTTGGTTTTAAACCCAAGAGAGATGGCATTTGCCTGCAAATTAGAGGGCCATTCAATTATATGTCTACCCATGTTCAATAGGACGAATTACATATATTAGAAGACTAGAATGAGTATCTTCCTAATTTCAATGGATTTTGAGCTTTGGAACATTGTCGAAAATGATTTTCAAAAGTCTTCTCTTCTAATGAACGATTGAAATGAGTTGGAGAAGACTTTTACTTTAAACGCAAAAGCTATGAATGCCTTATTTTGTGCATTAGATAAAAACAAGTTTAATCGAGTATTGATTTGTGAAACGACTTTTGACATTTGGCACACACTCGAAGTGACTCATGAAGGTACTAGTAGAGTGAAGGAGTCAAAAATTAATCTTTTAGTGCATTCTTATGAGTTGTTTCGAATGAAACCGAGTGAGACCATTGGAGATATGTACACCCGATTTATAGATGTCGTCAATGGTCTAAAAGGACTTGGTAAAGGTTTCTCGGATTTTGAACTTGTTAATAAAGTTTTAAGATCCCTTTCAAAGAGTTGGGACCCTAATGTAATGGTCATTCAAGAGGCCAAATATCTAAATAATTTTCCTCTTGAAAAACTAATTGGGTCACTAATAACCAATGAAATGACATGCAAAGCTCATGAAGAGCTTGAAGACACCCTTCCAAAGAACATGAAGGATATAGCATTGAGAATACAAGAAAACCACTTGAAAGAAAACTCAAGTGATGAGGACTTTGACGTAGACTTGACACTATTAACAAGAAAATTTAAAAAAATTATAAAAATAAATAAATTAAAAAATGATACTAAAAATAAATTTGAACTAAATAAAGAACAAGTAATATACTATAAATGCAAGAAGCCAAGACACTTCAAGAGTGAATGTCCCTAAGTAAAGAGGAGGCAACTAAAGAAGAAGGCGCTCAAAGCTACATGGGACGACTCAAGTGCTTCCGAAGAAGATGAGCCAACCAACACCGAGCAAGTTGCTCACTATATGCTAATGGCTATTGGAGATGAGATAACAAATTCATTAGATGCAAATTTAACTTTCGATGAGCTTTCAAATTCCTTTCATGAATTATTTGATGAATATAGAATTTTGAGTAAAAAGTATAATTCTTTGAAAAAGGAACATGCTTCTCTTATTAGCAATTTTGATACAGTAAAGATTGAGCATGAAAATAGCTTAGCTCCCTGCACAAAATGCTATGATTTAGAAATACTTCAAAAGGAAAACTTGCTACTCAAAGATACCTTGAAGAAATTTGAGGTTGGTAGCAAGTCTTTGAACATGATCCTTGCTAACAAGGGTCACATTCATAGAATAGGAGGAATTGGATTCATGAGTAGCTCTCATCAAAATCCAACCACCTTTATTAAAGGTCTTACCTTGAATGTATCACCTCACACCAAATGCAACTTTTGTTACAAACCTGGACGTGTTACGTACAAATGTCCATTCAAGAAATATAGTCTACATAAATTGATTTGGGTTCCTAAAAGAACCTCAAATGACTCAATGCAACATGATAAGCAATTTAGATCGATTTTTGAGTCACCCAAGGTCAAATGGGTACCTAAAAATCATCCTCTTTTGTAGAAACGTATACCATCGCAAGCTAAGAGCAAGAGATGGTACCTTAATAGTGGATGCTTAAGGCATATGACCAGAGATCCATCTCAATTCTCTAAACTCACTAACCTAGACGAAGGATATGTCACATTCGGAGACAACAATAAGGGTAAAATCATTGGCAAAGGAACTATAAGTAACACATCCAACTTTTTTATTGAAGATGTATTATTTGTTGATGGCTTAAAGCATAACCTTTTGAGTATTAGTCAATTATGTGATGGATATATTATTAGATTTGAATCTAATACTTGCATTATTGAAAAACTATACAAAAACACATCTATGATTGCACTAAAATAAAATAATGTATACACTATTGACATCAATGATCTTTGCAATGAAATGTGTTTTTCAGTTTTAAATGACGATGCTTGGCTTTGACATAAGAGATTAAGTCATGCTAGCATGAAACTAATCTCTCGAATTTCATCTAAAGAACTTGTAAGAGGAATTCCTCATATCAAGTTCGTCAAAGATAATGTGTGTGATGCATGTCAACTAGGAAAACAAATAAAAGATTGCTTCAAACCCAATAACCAAATAAGCACCTCTAGACCTTTGCAATTAATCTATATGGACTTGTTCGGACCAATTTCTACATCAAGCCTAGGAGGTAGCAAATACGCATTTGTCATCGTGGATGATTATAGTAGATACACATGGACTTATTTTTTAACACACGAAAGTGAATGCTTTAGATATTTCTCCAAGTTTTGTAAACTTGTTCAAAATGAAAAGGGTTTTATGATTTCGACAATTCAAAGTGATCACGTTGGTGAATTTCAAAACCATGATTTCCAAGAATTTTATGAATCTAATAGATACAACCACAACTTCTCTACTCCAAGAAATCCTCAACAAAATATAGTAGTAAAAAGAAAGAATAGAAATTTACAAGAAATGACAAGAACCATATTGAATGAACATAGCCTACCCAAATATTTTGTGCCGAAGCCCTAATCACGACATGCTATGAGATGAATAGAGTTCTAGTAAGACCCTTACTCACTAAAACTGGAACAACAAAAAACCTAATGTTTCATATTTTAAAGTTTTTGGGTGTAAGTGTTTTATCTTGAATGAAAAAGATGCATTAGGAAAATTTGATGCTAAATCCGATGAAGGAATTTTTCTTGGCTATTCTTCTATTTCTAAAATATTTCATATCTTTAATAAAAAAACTTTGATTATAGAAGAATCCATTCATGTTATTTTTAATGAGGTTTTCAAAATTAAGAAAAATGATTTTAATGATGATGTTAATTTTGATGCTTTGAATTTAAATGAAACCCTTTCTCCATACAACAACTTGGATGCATCTAATTCCGAAACATTCTTACCCAAGGATTGAAAGTATGTAGATGCTCATCCTAAGGAGCTAATCATAGGCGACACATCTAAAGGGGTTCAAACATGTTCTTATCTTAAAATTTTTTGTGCCAACGCTGCTTTTCTCTCTCAAATTGAACCTAAATGTATTAACGAAGTCATGAAAAATGATTCATGGATTATCGCAATGCAAGATGAGTTAAATTAATTTAAGAGAAATGAGGTGTGGAAGCTTATTCCTAGGCCAAATGACTATTTAGTTATTGGTACTAAATGTGTCTTTAGAAACAAGCAAGATGAATCTGGTATCATGGTTAAAAACAAGGCTAGATTAGTGACCAAAGGTTTTAACTAAGAAGAATGTATTGATTACAAAGAAACCTTCACTCTTATGGCTCGATTAGAAGCCATAAGGAAGCTCCTTGCCTATGCTAGTAGTAATAATTTTAAGTTGTTTCAAATGGATGTTAAAAGTACTTTTCTTAATGGCTTTATTTCCAAAGAAGTTTATATTAAACAACCTCCCGGATTTGAGAATGATAGTCTCCCTAATCATATGTTTAAATTAACGAAAGCTCTCTATGGTTTAAAACAAGCCCCAAGGGCTTGGTATGAGAGACTTAGTTAATTTTTTATTAAAAATAATTTCTCTAAAGGCAAGGTCGATACTATATTGTTTATCAAAAAATTTAAAAATAATTTTCTTATTATTCAAATTTATGTTGATGATATCATTTTTGGTTCTATGAATGAATCTCTTTGTGAATTATTTGCTTAAAGTATGAGTCTTGAATTTGAAATGAGTTTGATGGGGGAATTAACTTTCTTTTTGGGCTTACAAATCAAACAACTAAGTAATAGTATATTTCTTAGTCAAACAAAATATGCTTTAGATTTACTAAAAAGGTTTAATATGGATAGCTAAAAGGCTATCAACACTCCTATGAGCACCTCTACTAAGTTGGAAACTAATGAAAGTGGAGAAAGCTTTGATAAAAAAACTTATAGGGGTATGATAGAGAGTTTACTTTACCTCACCGCAACTAGATCGGATATCATGTTTAGTATAGGACTTTGTGCTAGGTTTCAATCTAATCCTAAAAAATCTCATCTTAAAGCAGTTAGGAGAATACTTAGATATCTTAAAGGAACCACAAATCTAGGATTATGGTATCCAAAATATGAAAATTTTGAGCTAATTGCTTATGTTGATGTGGATTTTACTAGATGTAGATTAGACAGAAAAAACACTTCAGGAACATGTCAATTTTTAGGACACACACTTGTTTCTTGGACTTCCAAGAAACAAAATTCGGTTACACTATCTACAACCAAAGCTGAGTACATTACAGCTAGTGCATGCTGTGCACAAGTTGTGTGGATAAAAAACACTTAAAGAGGATTATAAGATTCATCTTAAAAATATCCCTATAAAATATGATAACACAAGTGCAATATGTTTAACAAAGAATCCCATTCAACACTCTAGAACAAAACATATTGACATTAGACATCATTTTATACAAGATCATGTTACTAATCATGATGTAATCCTAGAGTTTATTGATACAAAACATCAATTAGCTATTTTTACAAAGCCTTTAAGTGAAGAACAATTTGATTTTATTATAAGAGAGTTAGGAATGTTAATGTGTCCGAATGCTGGAATCTATTAAATTTCGGTTTTAGACTTTCTTGATTCTTTGATCACTCAAATTTTGTGCTGATAATTTTATGATGTGAATCTTACATGATGATAAGGTTGTGTGCTTCAATAACATATTTACTTTGATGTTGAAAATTTTGTGCTTTGATGCTAAAAGTTTCTATGATGATATGCATGTTATCATGATGCAAGTAGTGATGAAAAGCTATGACAAAATATTTTATAAATGCATGAAGTATTTATATGTTTGATTCATTGAAGTCATTGACAAATGCATCTCTCGGATTTATCTTTTGTGAGTTTTTATTGAGAAATGGTTTTGATGTGATGCTCCTCTCATTATGAAGATTAATTCTCGGAATTTCTTTTATCCTTCATATGATGATTCTTTCACATGAATTCTTTCTTAGTGAAGGAAGAATTTTTATGATTCTTTTTTATGAGATGAACACTTGCAAGAATGAGGATTTGATTTCACATGAATATTTTGATCCTTGTAAAAATTGAAGCATGATTAAATGAAACTCTTTTATCATTTTTGATTTAATTCAAATCATTTCACAAAGTTGGTTTTCAATGGAATTCTTCCTTACCTTCCTTCTTCATGCAAAGTTTTAATAAAAAGAAATAAAAGGGGAGAAGTTGATGGAAGCTATCTCTTTAATATTTATAACTTTTAATGTTGAGAACTTTTGAATAATACCATGTCATGAATGCTTGAAATATGATTGGTAAGAATTTTTACAAGTTGAAATATACCATGGATTTTTACTACACTTGAATTGTTGAATCGTTCTCCTTTTTGTTGATGACAAAATGGGAGAAATAATACCAAAATGTGGTAAATTGATGATAAATGTATGTAATTTTACACTTAAAATGTTTGCATGTTAACTTTTCTTCATTATGATAGGATATCTAGAGCTTTACTTGTAATTTTACAAATTGATATCTTGCCATAGAATGATGAATTGCTATGTTTGTCATTTTTCATATTTGAAATATCAAACTTGAAAATGGATGTCATGCCTTGACATCATTTTGAAAATGTTAAATCATGATAGGAATCATGATGTGTGTATTGATAAGTTTAAATAAACTTAACTTATCAATATGTCTCTTGAATTCAAAGGCCATGAATTCAAGAATGCCTTTTCTCAAGTATGACATATAGATAAGGGAAGTTAAGGTTAACTCAATCATCAATTAATTGTCATCATAAAAAAGGGGGAGATTATTGAATCTCGGATTTTGATGATGAAGTCAATTATAATTTGTTTGATCTAATCTATATATTGAGAAAAGTGTGCAGGATTAACTACGATGATAGTAAGACATAAAGCAGGTGTTATGCAGGAGTCAAGATCGAGATCACGTTGGGAGTTCGAGAGTTCATCGAAAGTCCGAACGTTCGTCGGAAGTTCTACGGGAACCAACCGAGAAGTCCAAAAACTTGCCATAGAAGCTCGTAGGAACTCGTCAAGAAGATCATCGCAAAGTCTAGGAGCTTGCCGGGAGTCTGCCGAAACATTACCGAGAGTTCGTCGGATGTTCACTGGAAGTACGTCGGAAATTCGCCGGAAGAGTGATTGACGCACCGGAATATGAAATGCAGTAATCATATCTTAATTATCGAAGTTAGAGTGTAAATTAAGTTAGAATTGGGAGGTAATCCCACTAACTTAATTATGGGCCAATTGGGCCCTAAGTTGGGCTGAGCTGGGCCAGATTCAAGGCCCAACCAGGACCTTGAATTCTTGGCCGACGGTGGCACCGCTTGGGAGACTTGTTCTCCTAGGAATTCTGGGCAGTGGTACTGCCCCTGTCAGGCGGTGGCACCACTAGCAGTTATTGCTACTAGCGGTGGTACCGCCCCTATCAGGTGATGATACCGCCAGAGCTCAGTCTCCGAGCTCTGTCAAGCGGTGGTACCGCCCAGACTGAGCGGTAGTACCGCCCAGTGTCAGGTGTCAGGCAGTAGTACCGCCCAGTAATGGTGGTGGAACCACCAAGACCACGGAAATCCAGGATTAGAAACTTTTTGGCTCCATTTTTGAAGTCATTGGACCTATAAAAACCCCACCCTTTCCTGCATGAAAGGGCACGAAACCTATTGGCATAATATTGAGTTCTTGAGCCTTAAAGTGTTGTAAAAGTTAGAGTTCTTCTCCTTCAACTCTTAGCCTTATAACCATCCAAGAAAGAGGAGTGAAGCTTATTAGGGTTATCTCCTAAACCTAGCAAAAGGTGAAAAGCTGTAAAAGGTGGTTGCCTTTTGCCTATTGAAGGAAGGCCTCTAGTGGACGCCGGTGACCTCGTCGAAGGAGGAAGCCGAAAGTGGATGTAGGTCACGTTGACCGAACCACTCTAAAACTCGGTTTGCATTTACTTTGAGCAACTTTTTTTTATAGCAAACTACCTCTCATCCTTACTATGCTTTAACTATGTCTACATATGCTTTCACGTAAACATCTTCCGAGATCAGCTTTAATCGTACGAAGACTTTACGAAACCGATACTTTTCATTTGTGCAATTTACATTGCTGCAAATCACCTTAGTCTTCTCTTGCACTTTCACGAAAGGTTTCAAGTTCAAATTCCTTCTGAAACAGATTGAATTAAAACCATTCTCGTTAGAATCGATTTTAATTAAAATAAGTTTTTTGAAATAGCGAAAGTTTTTTGCTGCACTAATTCACCCCCCCTCTTAATGCCGCTCTTGATCCTAACACTCATCACTATTGATGACGTCCGTAAAATAAGTGTACTTGTTGATAATAGTCTCGCTTAGCTTCATCCAAATTAATTTATAAGTATACTAAAAGATTTATCTTCGACTCCTTTGCTCTATTGGTGCCTTCATAAGTGATTTGAGTGTGTGTCAAATATCAAAAGCCATTTCACAAATAGACACTCGATTGAACTCGTTTTTATTTAAAGCGCAAAACAAGACATTCATAGCCTTGACATTTAAAGCGAAAGTCCTCTTCTCTAACTCATTCCAATTACTTATTGGAAGAGAAGACTTTTGAAAGCCATTTTCTACATGGTTCCATAACTCAAAATCTATTGAAATTAGAAAAATCCTTATTCTAGTCTTTCAATATGTGTAATCCGTCCCATTAAACATAGGTGGATGTATAACTGAATGACCCTCTTGGTTGCTAGTAAATATCATCTCTCTTGGGTTTCAAACCAAATGAGAGTGACCTTGCTTTGATACCAATTGTTAGGATGAAGAGCGGCACTAAGAGAGGGAGGGGAAGGGGGGGGGGGGGGGTTTGGTGTGAATTAGTACAATGGAAAAATTATGTCGATTCGAAATCCTTCGTACGATAAAAACTAGTTTCGACTCAAATCATTTATTTCACTTTGAATAAGTAGAGAAGAAAAGGTTGGGCAGTTTGTAATGCAGTAAAGTTGAATGCAGTAAAGAGAATTTGCAGTAAGGAAAGAACACACTGGAATTTATGGTGGTTCAGTCATTGTGACCTACATCCACTTCCGAGTCCTCCTCTGTCGAGGTCACCAACGTCCACTAATGGTCCTCCTCCAATATGTGAAGACCAACCACCTCTTTACAGTACTTTCTTCTTTTTATGAGTTTAGGAGATAACCCTTACAAGCCTTACTCCTCTTTTTTGGATGATTACAAAGGTAAGAGAGGGAGGAAGAGGACTCTTCTCGCTTTTACAACACTTTTAACACCCCAACACTTAAAATTTTTCACACTTTTGATTGCACTTTGTCACCCTTTCATGTAGAAAAGGGTGGGATATTCATAGGCCCCAATAGCTTTAAAATTAAAGCCAAAAAGTGTCTCATCCCGGATTTCTGGGGCACTGGTGGTACAACCATTATATTGGGTGGTACCATAGCCCGACACTCTAACACTGGGTGGTACCACCACTTGACAAAGCTCGGAGACCGAGCTCTAGTGGTACCACCTCCTGATAGGGGCGATACCACCGTTGGCAGCATTAACTACTAGCGATACCACCACCCAGTCTAAGCGGTACCACTACCCAGATCACTTGGGAGACTAGGTCATCAGGCGGTGCCACTGTTGGCCCTGACTTCAAGTACTGAATGAGCTATTTCAACTGGCTAAATTCAGACATGTTAAGAGCCCAATTGACCCCTAACTGAGTTAGTGGGATTACCTCTCAATTCTAACTCAACTTAAGTTTTAACTATAATAATTAAGACATTTAACAAAGCATTCTTGTTCCGGTACGTCAATTGTTCTTCTGGTGAGCTTCCGGCGAACTTATGATAATCTCTCGATAATATTCCGTCAGACTCCCAATAGGCTCCTGTACTTTATGATGATCTTCTTGATGAGTTACAATGAGCTTCTTTGGCAAGCTCCTGTACTTCTCAGTCAGTTCTGGCAGAACTTTCGACGAACTCTCAAACTCCCAACGAAGTCTCGATCTTGACTCGTAGTTAATCCTGTACACTTTTCTCAACATATAGATTAGATCAAACAATTTATAATTGATTTCATCATCAAAATCTGAGATTCAACACATTTATGTACTAAAACAAGCATCCCGAAGTTAGAACATAAGATTTGATGAGGCAATCAGATCTTATAAGATGAGTCTTATGTATACAGGAAGATAAGTGAGAGCGCTATCACCTTCTTAGTGTTATATGTGGATGTCATCTTGATCATTGGGAATGATGTAGGAATGTTATCCATGATAAAGAATTTATTATCTAGACACTTCCCCATAAAGGACTTAGGGAAAGCATCCTATATCTTGGGGATTCAGATCTATAGAGATAGATCCAAGAGGATGCTTGGCTTGTCCCAATTGAGGTATATAGACACCATTGTCAAAAGGTTTGACAAGAAAATTTTCAAGAGAAGTCTCATACCGATAAGACATGGGATATTACTTTCTAGGGGTATATCCTCAAAGACTCCTGAAGAAAGGATGAACATGGATAGGATACTCTATGCATCAGTAATAGGGTCTATTATGTATGCCATGCTATATACCAGGCCTGATATAGCGTATGCTCTAAGTGTCACGAGCAGGTATCAAGCGAATCTAGGCTTAGAGCACTAGAAAATAGTAAAGTATATCCTTAAGTACTTGAGAAGGACTAAGAATATTTTACTAGTATATGGTGGTGGTAGCCTCAAGGTTGAAGGCTACATGGACTCGAGTTTCTAGTCTGATGTCGATGATAGCAAGTCGAATTCGGGGTATATGTATACCCTGAATAGAGGAGTAGTGTGCTGGAAGAGGTCCAAGTAAAATAATAATGCTGACTCGAACACAGAGGCAGAGTACATTGCTATAGCAAAGGCAACAAAGGAGGGAGTTTGGATGAAGAAGTTTATCACAGATCTAGGAGTCATGCTAGGTAGCAAGGAGCCAATTCCCTTATATTATGACAACAACGGGGCAATTGCTCAAGTAAAGAAACCCAGTTCTCATCAGATGTGTTCTGAGGAGGTTCTAGCTTACTAAAGAGATCGTAACCCAAGGAGATATAGTAGTGGAAAGAGTTCCATCGAAGATAACATTGCAGATCCACTAATGAAGCCATTATCCCAGATTATCTTTAAGCGTCATAGGGGTCTGATGGGATTAGACACATAGGTGATTGGCTTTAGGTCAAGTGGAAAATTGCTAGTCATAGGTGCCCTGTAAGCCAATCACTTGAGTGATGGCACGTGTGACTTAACACGCAATCTTTTTTATTTATTATTATTATTTAGTATTTTATTACTTTAAATTATCTATTACTTGAATATATTGTGATGTCCATGGATTTGTCCAACGAGAATCGGATCATGATGAGATCACGATAATGAGACCGATTCGCCTTTAAACATAAATACTAAATAATCCCTGTTATAGGTTACTCAAGAGGGACATCGAGATTATTGGATAGACTGGTGTGTTGTATACCCGTCCATATGATGGATGCAACTAGTCTCATAGCTGCTCATGTGAGGACACTAGAAATACAGTATAAGTGCTTATTAGAGAATGAGTCCACTGATTAATCCGCTTATGGAATGCTAGATGGTTGATGATGCATTATTGTCAAACAACGATTCCATAGTCCTAGTGTATTTGGCCCTTAGACTTGAGATACCAAGGATGTCCTATATGAGTACACCACTCTTTGATACCAGACTTATAGGTCTGGAGGTTCCAGATCTAGCACAATCGATCATCGAGAGTGGTAACCAACCTTACGAGGACTATTGAGTGTCGATAGAGGATCATCCACTCTCGGTGTCATGAGGGGAATGTCCCATGTATTCTTGCTCAAACAAATCCTTAGACGGGGTCATTCGAATTGAGAGAGATATAGTTCTCCAGGAGAATCTGATTAGAGCGAGACTCGAGTAGAAATCGTATGGGTCTAACAGCACCATGCATGACATACGGTCTCTAGGATATTTGATAGATGAGGGACTATAGGTACATGGTAGTTGAGGACAGACAAGTCCAATCAATTGGATTACACTGTATCATTTGGAGATTATGGCATAGTAGCCTAGTATGTTCCCAATCGATAAGTTGAGTGAATTATTATGGATATAATAATTCATTGAGCCATAAGGAGTTCTGACAGGCATGACTCATGACAAGCTCGATATTGGGCCTAGAGGGTCACACACATATGGTAAGCGTTGAGATGAGTGGAGATTCAGATATGAGATGTCCACTGGAGCCCCTATCTTATTGGATATCCAATAAGCCTATGAATTATTGGATCCTATGGATGAGATAAAAAAAGAGCCAATGAGAGATTATTGGATAGAGATCCACTAATTTAAAAGGCTTAGGTAGTTAGTTGGAGATCCAATACCTAAAAGTGTAGGATCTATTAGGGTTAAGTTGACAGGAGACCTCTATAAATAGGAGGGAACTAATGGTTTATAGGCTTGAGCCTTTTTGGGTTGCCTCCCCTATTCTCTTCCCCTTCTCCTCCTTAAATAGCAAGCTTGGAGTTTTAAGGAGCATCGTCGCAATACTGCTATGTGAATCACCGCTAGAGAGGAGGACGCTTGAACTCCTTAATCCTCTACTAGAGATCTATAGGGATTCAGGGATATATGATCTCCCTAGGTTACATAATCTTTCATATACATAATTTTCTGTTTTGTGGATTTTGCACACCAATCTTCGCACAACGATGAACACATCTTTGGGAAATTAGGGATTTTTCTTTTAATGTTCTTCCGCTATGCATGTGATGTCGCCCCCATAGATTTCCCAATACTATAGTCCCTCATCCATCTAATATCCCAGAGATTGTATACCAGGTATGATAATATCAGGCCCATACAGTTTCTACTCGAATCTTGCTCTAATCAGATTCTCCCGGAGAACACTTTTTCTCTTAATCCAAATGACCATAGCTAGAGATTTGTCTAAGTAAGAATACATAAGATATTCCTCTCATGACATTGAGAGTGGATGATCATCTATCGATACTTAATAGCCCTCAAAAGGTTGGCTACCACTCCCGATGATCGACTATGTTAGATTTGGAATCTCAAGACCTATAAGTCTGGTATCAAAGAGTGGAGTACTTATATAGGACATCCTTGTTATCTCAAGTCTAAGGAACAAATACACCACTAGGATAACAGAATTGTTGTCTGACAATGAGGCATAATTAACCATCTAGCATTTCGTGAGCGAATCAATTACTGAACTCATTCTCCAATAAGCATCTGCATTGTATCCCTAGTATCCCCACACAAGTAGTTATGAGACCAACTACATCCATCATATGGATGGGTATACATCACACCAGTCTGTCCGGTTATCTCTATATCCCTCTCGAGTAAACTATGACCAGGATTATTTAGGATTTGTGTTTAAAGGCGAATCAATCTCATTATCATGATCTCATCATGATCCGATTCCCATTACACAAATCCCCTATCTTAAATCCATAATATTCATACAACAGGCAATATATGTCATACACACCCCCCCCCCGAATTTTCACATTCAAGAGGTGTGACCCTGTCTTAAATCGATAATATTAAAATTTTAATCAACAATCCATTCAAGGATCCAAACACATATTTAAGGACATTGAGAAAACATTCAAGTAATTGACATCCATAATTCCACAATTCATAAAACCTGTGTAATTTAAAATCATATACGACATCACTTGATGAATCATAAAATTTGAAGCCAACTCACCAAGACAATAACCACCTCAAAAATCCAAAGTGTGGGATTCTACATAATCATAAAACCAATATTTATCACATATTCATATCATTACACAATTTAAACTTAAAACTTCAAAACCCTAAACATGAAAGGTCCTTTAAACTTTTACAAAACTCATAAGTTCAAATTTACCATCAACATTTTATTATACACCAAGTATACTTATACAACAAAAAATATATCATCCACTAAAGGTTTGCCCAAAGTCTTCTAGTTTTCCACTACCTCAGCCCAATTTAAATATTTTAGTGAGTGACAAGTTATCCTGAAAAATTTATATAGCAACGGATGAGCATATAGAGCTCAGCAAGCGATTAACATATCCACGATGAAAGAGGACAATTTCAAACAAATAAGGTACCAAATATATGTTGAATCTCAGATTTTGATGATGAAATTAATTATAAATTATTTGATCTAATCTATATGTTGAGAAAAATATGTAGGATTAACTACGATAGTAGTAAGACATAAAGTAGGTGTTGTGCTGGAGTCAAGATCGAGATCTCGTTGGGAGTTCAAGAGTTCGTCGGAAGTTCAGATGCTTATCGAAAGTTCTGTCGAAACCAACCAAGAAGTCCAAGAGCTTGCCAAAGAAGCTTATTGGAACTTGCCAAGAAGATCATCATAAAGTTTAGGAGCTTATCGGGAGTCTGCCGGAACATCGTCGGCAGTTCGTCGGAAGTTCACTAGAAGATCGTCGGAAGCTCGTTGGAAGAGCAGTTCACTAGAAGATCGTCGAAAGCTCGCCGAAAGAGCAATTGATATACTAGAACAAGAATGCTTTATCAATTATCTTAGTTATCATAATTAATCTGTAAATTGAGTTACCATTGGGAGGTAATCCCACTAACTTAGTTAGGGGCCAACTAGGCCCTTAACAGGGCTGAATTGGGTCGGATTGAATAGCCCATTCAACACCTGAAATCATGGCCGGTGGTGGCACTGCTTGGGAGACCCAGTCTCCCAAGTGGTCTGGGTGGTGGTATCGCCTAGACTAGGTGGTGGTACCACTAGCAGTTAATGCTACTAGCAGTGGTACCACCCTTGTCAAGCGGTGGCACCGCTAAAGCTCGGTCTTTGAGCTCTGTTAGGCAATGGTACCACCCAATAATGGCGATGGTACCACCAGTACCCTAGAAAATCGGGATGAGACATTTTTTTGCTCCAATTTTAAAGCCATTGGGGCCTATAAATATCCCACCGTTTTTTATATGAAATGGCATGAAAGTATTTGCATAATCTTGAGTCTTTGAAGTGTTAAAGTGTTGTAAAAGTGCTAGAGTACTCCTCCTCCCTTTCAAAGTGTTGAGTTGAGATCGTTCAAGAGAGGTGTAAGATTTGTAAGGGTTATCTCCTAAACTTGTGAAAAGGAGAAAGCACTATAAATGGTGGTTGGTCTTCACCTATTGAAGGAAGGCCATTAGTGGATACTAGTGACCTCGACGGAGGAGGAATCCGAAAGTGGATGTAGGTCACACTGACTGAACCACTCTAAATTCTGGTTTGCATTTCATCTTGAGTAATTTACCTTTCTTGTAAGCTACTTTACCTTCTTACTACTTTCTCTATGCTCCCATATGGTTTCAAGTTAAAACGGAGGAGGAATCTGAAAGTGGATGTAGGTCACAATGATCGAACCACTCTAAATTCTGGTTTGCATTTCATCTTAAGATATTTACCTTTCTTGCAAGCTACTTTACCTTCTTACTACTTTTTCTATGCTCCCATACACTTTCAAGTTAAAATCTTTACGAAACGATTTTTGTTGAAATCAAGTTTAATCAAAACGAAGACTTTTGAAATGGGTAATTTTTTTGCTACACTAATTCACCCCCCCTCTCTTAGTGCCGCTCTTAATCCTAACAATTGGTATTAGAGCAAGGTCACTCTTATTTGATTTGAAACCCAAGAGAGATGGTATTTTTCGACAACCAAAAGGGTCATTCAATCATACGTCCGCCCATGTTCAATGGAACTGATTACACCTATTGGAAGACTAGAATAAGGATTTTTCTAATTTCAATATATTCTGAGTTATGGAATCTTGTGGAAAATGGTTTTCAAAAGTCTTCTCCTCCAACGAGCGATTAGAATGAGTTGGAGAAAAAGACTTTTGCTTTAAATGCTAAGGCTATAAATGCCTTGTTTTGTTCTTTGATAAAAACGAGTTCAATTGAGTGTCCATTTGTGTAATGACTTTTGATATTTGGCACACACTCGAAGTGACTCATGAAGGCACTAGTAGAGTAAAGGAGTCAAAAATTAATCTTTTAGTCCATACTTATGAGTTGTTTCGAGTGAAACCGAGTAAGACCATTGGAGACATGTACACCCGATTTACGGATATTATCAATGGTATAAAAGGACATGGTAAAAGTTTTTCAGATTTTGAACTTATTAATAAAATCTTAAGATCCCTTCCAAAGAGTTGGGATCCTAAAGTAATAGCCATTCAAGAGGTTAAGGATTTAAATAACTTTCCTCTCGAAGAACTAATCGGGTCACTAATGACCTATGAGATGACTTGTAATGCTCATGAAGAGCTTGAGAATAACCTTCTAAAGAACTCAAAATGTTTAAAATGGGAGAATAACCTTAAGAATAACCTTGAGAATAACCTTCTAAAGAATAGGAAGAATATGACATTAAGAACTCAAAAAGACCACTTGAAAGAAAATTCAAGTGATGAAGACTATGATGATGACTTGGCACTCTTGACAAGAAAGTTTAAAATATTCATAAAAAAGAATAAATTTAGAAATGACACTAAAAATAAATTTGAACCAAAGAAAGAACAAGTCATATACTACGAATGCAAGAAGCCGGAACATTTCAAAAGCGAATGTCCCCAGGCAAAGAAGAAACAACCAAAGAAGAAGAAGGCTCTGAAAGAAACATGAGATAACTCAAGTGCATCCAAAGAAGAGGAGCAAATCAACACCGAGCAAGTTGCTGACTATGCGCTAATGGCTATTGGAGATGAGGTAAGCAATTCATTAGATGCAAGTTTATCTTTTGATGAATTACTATGTGATTTTTGTGATTTATTTAATGAATATAAATTAGTTAGTAAAAAATATAAATTATTAAAAAAAGAACATGCTTCTCTTGTTAGTGATTTTGATAGACTAAAAATTGAGTATGATGATAGTTTAGCTCCTTGCACAAAATATGATTAATTAGAAATGCTTAGAAAGGAAAACTTGCTACTCAAAAAAACCTTAGAAAAATTTGAGGTTGGTAGCAAGTCCTTGAACATGATGCTTGCCAATAAAGGTCACATTCATAAAAGAAAAGATGGAATTGGCTTTGTGAGTAACATGCATAAAAATCCAATCATCTTTGTTAAAGGTCCTACCTTGCATGTTTCACCCTAAAACTAATACAACTTTTGTTGCAAATTTGGATATGTTGCATAAAAATGTCCATTTAAGAAATATATTTCACATAAATTGATTTGGGTTCCTAAAGGAACCTCAAATGACTCAATACAATATGATAAGTTGTGTAGATTGATTTTTGAGGCACCCAAGGTCAAATAAGTACCTAAACATCACCCTTTTTTAGAAATGTTTACTATCACAAGCTAGGAGCAAGAGATGGTACCTTGATAGTGGATGCTCAAGGCATATGACCGGAGATCCATCTCAATTCTTTAAGCTCACTAGTCTAGACGAAGGATATGTCACCTTCGGAGATAACAACAAGGGTAAAATCATTGGCAAAGGAATCATAGGTAACAAATCTAACTTCTTTATTGAAGATATATTGTTGGTTGATGGCTTAAAACAAAACCTTTTGAGCATTAGTCAATTGTGTGATAAAGGATACATCATTAGATTTGAATCCAATGCTTGCATTATTGAAAAACCATACAATAACATATCTATATGATTGTCCTAAAATAAATTAATATTTATACTATCAACATTGATGATCTTTATAATAAAATGTGTTTTTCGATTTTGAATGACGATGCTTGGCTTTGGCATAGGAGATTAGGTCATGCTAGCATGAAACTAATCTCTCAAATCTCATCTAAAGAATTTATAAGAGGAATTCATCACATTAAGTTTGTTAAAGACAATGTGTGTGATGCATGTCAACTAGGAAAACAAATAAAAGGTAGTTTCATACCAAAGAACCAAATAAGCATATCTAGACCATTGCAATTAATCCATATGGACTTGTTCGGACCAATTGCTACATCAAGCCTAGGAGGTAGCAAATACACTTTTGTCATCGTGAATGATTATAGTAGATACACTTGGACTTACTTTTTGGCACACAAAAGTGATTGCTTTAGGCATTTTCTAAGTTTTGTAAACTTGTTAAAAATGAAAAGGGTTTTATGATTTCATCAATTCGAAGTGATCACGTGGTGAATTTCAAAACCTTGATTTCTAAGAATTTTATGAATCTAATGGAGACAACCACGATTTCACTACTCCAAGAAATCCTCAACAAAATGTAGTAGAAAGAAAAAATATAAACTTACAAAAAATGGCTAAAACCATGTTAAATGAACATAGCCTTCCCAAATATTTTTGGGCCGAAGCCATAAATACAGCATACTATATCATGAATAGGGTTCTAGTAAAATCATTACTCTCCAAAACTTCTTATGAGTTGTGGAACAACAAAAAACCCAATGTTTCTTATTTTAAAGCTTTCAGGTGTAAATGTTTTATCTTGAATGAAAAAGATGCCTTAGGAAAGTTTGATGCAAAATCCAATGAAGGAATTTTTCATAGCTATTCTTCTATTTCTAAAGCATTTCGTATTTTTAAGAAAAGAACTTTGGTTATAGAAGAATCTATTCATGTTATTTTTAATGAAGTTTCCAGAGTTAAGAAAAATGATTTTGATGATGATCTTAATTTTGATGCTTTGAATTCAAATGAAACCCTTTCTCCATCTAGCAACTTGGATGCATCTTCTTCTGAAATATCCTTACCCAAGAAATAGAAGTATGTAGATTCTCATCCTAAGGAGCTAATTATAAGAGACACATCAAAAGGGGTTCAAACTCGTTTTTCTCTTAAGAAATTTTGTGTCAACGTTGCTTTTCTCTCCCAAATTGAACCTAAATGTATTGACGATGCCTTGAAAGATGATTCATAGGTTATCATTGTTAGAAACAAGGTTAGATTAGTGGCCAAGGGTTTCAACTAAGAAGAAGGTATCGATTATGAAGAAACCTTCGCTCTTGTGGCACGATTAGAAGCCATAAGGATGCTCCTTGCCTATGTTAGTAGTAATAATTTTAAGTTATTTCAAATGGATGTTAAAAGTGTTTTTTTAATGACTTTATTTTCGAGGAAGTTTATGTTGAACAACCTCCCGGATTTGAGAATGATAATTTTTCTAATCATATGTTTAAATTGACTAAAGCTCTCTATGGATTGAAACAAGCCCCAAGGGCTTGGTATGAGAGACTTAGCTCATTTCTTATTCAAAATAATTTCTCTAAAGGCAAAGTCGATACCACATTATTTATTAAAAATTTTAAAAATAATTTTTTTATTATTCAAATTTATGTTAATGATATTATTTTTGGTTCCATGAATGAATCTATGCAAATCGTTTGCAAAGAGTATGAGTCTAGAGTTTGAAATGTGTTTAATGGGGGAACTAACCTTCTATTTAGGCTTATAAATCAAACAGCCTAATGATGGTATTTTTTTTAGTCAAACAAATTATGCATTAGACTTATTAAAATGATTTAATATAGATAGTTCAAAGGCTATCAATACTGAGTACCTCCACTAAATTAGACATTGACGAAAGTGGAGAAAGTTTTGATCAAAAAGCTTATAGGGGCATGATAGATAGTTTACTATACATCACTATAACTAGACCGGATATTATGTTTAGCATAGGACTTTGTGCCAAGTTTCAATCTAATCCTAAAATATCTCATCTTAAAGTAGTTAAAAGAATTCTTAGATATCTTAAAGGAACCACTAATCTAAGATTATGATATCAAAATATGAAAACTTTGAATTAATTGCTTATATTAATGCTGATTTTGCTGGACGTAGATTAGATAGAAAAAACACATTCAGAACATGTCAATTCTTAGGTCATGCACTTGTCTCTCGGTCTTCCAAGAAACAAAACTCGGTTGCACTATCTACAACCGAAGCCGAATACATAGCTGCGAGTGCATGTTATGCACAAGTTGTGTGGATGAAAAATACTTTAGAGGATTATAAGATTCACCTTAAGAATATTCCCATAAAATGTGATAACACAAGTGCAATATGTTTAACAAAAACTCTCATTTAATACTCTAGAACTAAACATATTGACATTATAAATTATTTTATATGAGATCATATTAATAATCATGATGTAATTTTAGAATCCATTGATATAAAACATCAATTGGCTGATATCTTTATAAAACCTTTAAATGAAGAATAATTTGATTTTATAAGAAGAGAGTTAGGAATGATAAGTTGTCCAAATGTATGAATTTGATGTATATATTTTCTAAACTTTCTCGATTCTTTAAAACTCTCATGAAATTATTTCATAAATAAGGCTTTCATGAAATCCGAAATATGAATCTACTAAGTATCAAATTTTTAATGAGAAATGAATTTGATTTTTGAAGGTTTATTCATGGAATTTCTCTTTCATACGATGCTTCTTTCACATAAATTTTTCCTTACTCTTCTCGTGAAAGAAGAATTTTTATGAATTTTTAAGTACGAGATGATCACTTACAAGAATGAGGATTTGATTTCACATGAATATTTTGATCCTTTTTTATGAATCCCTTCTGTTTGTCAAAATTGAAGCATGGTTTAATGAAACTTATTTATTGTTTTTAACTTAGTTCAAATCATTTCACAAATTTGGTTCTTAATGGATTCCCTCACCTTCCTTCCTCTTCTTCATACAAAGTTTTTGATGATAAAGGGGGAGAAGTTGATAGAATCCATCACTTTAATGTTAATAAATTTTGATATTGAGAATTTGGAATGTTACCATGCTATGATGCAATATCGATTGGATAAATTAGTTTGATACTTGAATTTTTTTTTACCACACTTGCATTGTTAATTTTTTCTCCTTTTTGTTGATGACAAAGGGGGAGAAATAATACCAAAATATGATAAATTGATGAAAAATTAGTATTGTAGATGTATGCAATGTATCTTATCATAAATGCTTATCATAAACATTTATATGCTTTGTGGTATGCTTGAAATATAATTGGAATCGTCATATACATTGCAACACATTGCAAATGCTTGAAACATATCAAAATGTACTTCATATGCATTGTAGATAAATGTCTTTCATTATAATAAGATATCTTGAGCTTAGCTTGCTATTTTATAATTGATATCTTACCATGGAATAATGCATTTCTATCTTTGTCATCTTGATATGTTTCATATTTGAAATACGTATCATACTTGAAAATGATGATTGTCTATCATTAGACTTGAAAATGGATGTCATGCCTTGATATCATTTTTATTAATAAATACGTGACATCGTATTTTGAGAATGTTAAATCATGGTAGGAATCATGATGTGCATGTTGATAAGTTTAAATGAACTTAACTTATCGGTTTAATACTTGAATTCAAAGGCCTTATATTTAAGAATGTCTTTTCTCAAAGTATGACATATAGATAGGGGGAGTTAAGGATAACTCCATCATCAATTGATTATCATCATAAAAAAAGGGGGAGATTGTTGAATCTCAGATTTTGATGAAGCAATCAATTGTAAATTATTTGATCTAATCTATATGTTGAGAAAAGTGTGTAGGATTAACTATAATAGTAGTAAGACATAAAGCAGGTGTTGTGCCGGAGTCAAGATCGAGATCTAATTGGGAGTTCAAGAGTTCATCGGAAGTCCGGACGCTCGTCGAAAGTTCTGCGGAACAAACCGAGAAGTCTAGGACCTTGCCAAAGTAGCTCGTTGGAACTCACCAAGAAGATCATCGTAAAGTTTAGGAGCTTGCCGGGAGTTCGTCGGAACATTGTGGGCAGTTCGTCGGAAGTTCGTCAAAAGATCGCCGAAAGCTCACCGGAAGAGCAATTGATGTACTGGAACAAGATTGCTTTATCAATTTTCTTAATTATTGTAGTTAATCCGTAAATTAAGTTTGGATTAGGAGGTAATCCCAATAACTTAGTTAGGGACTAATTGGGCCCTTAAAAGGGCTGAATTGGGCCAGATTGAATAGCCCATTTATCACCTGAAATCATGGCCGATGGTGGCACCACCTGGGAGACCCAATCTCCCAAGTGGTCTAGGTGGTGGTACCGCCCAGACTGGGTAGTGGTATCATTGACAATTAATACTGCCAGCGGTGGTACCACCCTTGTCAAGTAGTGGTACCGCCAGAGCTCGATCTTCGAGCTCTGTCAGGTGGTGTTACTGCCTAATGTCATGTGTCAGGTGGTGGTACAGCCCAGTAATGGCAGTGGTACTGCCAGTACCCTGGAAAACTGGGATGAGACACTTTTTGACTCTAATTTTAAAGCCAATGGGGCCTATAAATACTCTACCCTTTTCTGCATGAAAGGGTATGAAAGTATTGGCATAATCTTGAGTTTTTGAAGTGTTAAAGTGTTGTAAAAGTGCTAGAGTACTCCTCCTCCCTTTCTTAGTGTTGAGATCATTCAAGAGAGGTATGAGATTTGTAAGGGTTATCTCCTAAACCTGTGAAAAAGAGAAAGCACTGTAAAAGGTGGTTGGTCTTCACCTATTGAAGGAAGGCCATTAGTGGACACTGGTGACCTCGACGGAGGAAGAATCCAAAAGTGGATGTAGGTCACAATGACCGAACCACTCTAAATTCTGATTTGCATTTTATCTTGAGTAATTTACTTTTCTTGTAAGCTACTTTACCTTCTTACTGCTTTCTCTATACTTCCATATGCTTTCAAGTTAAAAATTTTATGAAACGATTTTCGTTGGAATCGGGTTTAATTGAAATGAAGACTTTTGAAATGAGTAATTTTTTAGCTACACTAATTCACCCCCTCTTAGTGTCATTGTTGATCCTAACAATACAAGGTAGGGATATAAGAGTTCATAGGTAGCCACGCAACGAATGCAGAATTACAATATCATTTCATTGGAAGCATGTTTTGTTCATAACAAGGGAGTAAATACTAATTGAAGCATATCAATGATGTAAGGAGTATTTCAGGGCATATTAATGGCATATCAATGAAATATTTTGGAGCATATCAATGGCGTATGAATTGTTTCAAAATATATCAATGACATATGAAACATTTCAAAGCATATCAATGACGCATGAAATATTTCAGAGCATATCAATAACAAATGAAACATTTAAGAGTATAACAACGACGTATGAAATGTTTCGAAGCATATAAATAGCAGAGGAAGCATTTTGGAGCATATAATGGCATATGAAATGTTTTGGAACATATCAATGGCATATAAAATATTTCAGAGTATATCAATAATAAATGAAATATTTTGGAATATATCAATGACATATGAAATATTTCGGAGCATATCAATAACGTAAGGAGCATTTCATAGCATATCAATGGTGTATAAAATGTTTTGGAATATATCAATGACATATGAAACATTTTAGAGTATATCAATGGTGTATGAAATGTTTTGGAGTATATTAATAACAAATGAAACATTTCAGAGCATATCAATGGCGAATAAAACATTTTGGAACATATTAATGGTGTATGAAATGTTTCGAAATATATCAATAGAATATAAAATATTTCAGAGCATATCAATGGTGTATGAAATGTTTCAGAACATATCAATGGCATATGAAACATTTCAGAGCATATCAATAACAAATATAAAATAGAAGCTCAAACGTCGCATTTGACATTGCATACATTTTATTCTTATCCAATGCACACATAGAAACATATAACTAAAGCTTTGGATATTATATTAAAAATATAAATGGTAAAGTGGGATCATAATATAATATGGTCCATCCATTTCTGAATGACTACCAAACATAAGTCTCCTATGTTTGGGAGCTTCATCCACCCACGTTTGAGTGAAGTCATAGGGGGCCGACAGAGCATCACGGGCTCTAAGCATAACTTGCTTTACTATTTCTAGTAAAGAATCACATTTATCCCATAAATACCATAGTACAAAAGGGTATTATAAACAATTTTATTGTTTACAATTTTATTGTAAATAATAAAATTGACACATATCGGAAACACATGTGGAACAACAGAATGCATGTGTCATTGAAATACAAACATAAATTATACATAACAAATTTAGGTATGAAATTACTTATAGGATAAAAGTATATAAGATTTCAAAGCAATAATGTAAAGCTTAACTAAAGTAAGGATTTTAGCAGAAATCAATTTTCAAAGAGATGAAACAAGAATAGGTGAAATCGACCAAAGCTCGGTTTTGATAGAATTTAAGAGACGTATTGCATGAATTATTTAGATAACCAATTATACTCCAAATTACCCAATTAGGTGTCGTTTGAAAGATATATCAATATAATTTTAGATTTTGTATAAATAGGAGTTTCTAGAATGAAGTAATCAACGGTTTAGTAACGAAAGGTTAGAGAATATTATCCCTATTTTGCATAATTCATAGAGTTGATTAGAACAGATGCTTCAATAGACATTTATACTCTAAATCTTTCAAATCTGGCATACTTAGAAGGATATATGAGTCTAGTTTCTAATAAATTATATTTTATATAAATTAGAGTTTCCAACATAGAGTTATAAGTAAGAGAGTATTGAAAGGTCAGAACCAATAGTCTCTATTTTACAGATTTCATTAGGTCAGTTGAAATAGTAGTTTGGATAGGTAATTAGACTCCAAAATTTCCAATCTTAGTGTAAAAAAAAAAGAGTTATGAGTCTATTTTTGGATGAATTTAGTTTCTCCTAAATACAAAACCGATACAGAAAGTTGTGGATAGAATAATACAGAAAGGTCAAATCTTGAAAAATTTCAGATTCACAACTTTTATACCCAAATGATAGAAATATTATGTACGAAGCCAAAATCTTCCAATTTTTTTAAAATTAAAATGAAATCAAGGATCAAAATTTATGTTGGAAAGGGTTAGAACACTTACCTTAGAAAATTTTGAGTCCTAAATGTGTGGAATTGATGCAAAACCTCAAGCCAAAGCAAAGCTTCTTCTTCCTCTACCTCAATTCCTCTTCCCTTCTCTTCTCAAGCCTATGCTGGTTGCAGCTCCTTTGTTAAGTTATCCTTTTATTTCTCCTCTAATTGTATTAGATTTAGCTAATATAATTATTGCAAGGTGGCAAGCAAAAAGAGGCATATGTGTCATCCATAGAACAAGCATAAGTGGCACCAATCTTAGGTTAGCTAGTGACACATGTCCACCATTTTTTTTCCTTTTTAAACATAATATGAATCATTCACAAATCATATCAAATTTTTAATATTTATATTTAGGTCCCTGCATTACAAATAAGTCCTTGTAAAATTTTTAAAAATAAGGAATGTTACAATATAAAGTGATAAAATACTAAATAATAATAATAAGTAAAAAGACTACGTATCAAGTCACACGTGTCATCACTAGCGTAATTGGCTTGAAGGGCACCTATGACTATCAAGTTTGACTCTAGGTGGTACCACCGCCTGACACAGTCTTGAAGATTGTGTTTGATTGTACCATCGCTAGACCCTGCTATAGGGTACTAAATGGGCCAAACAACGAGCCCAATTCAATCCTGATTTAGGCCCAATTAGCCCCTAATTGAGTTGGTATTATTTCACCCTAATACTGACTCAATTATACCTAAACTAACTTGATCTAGATAAATTATTACAAAGCATGAATCATATGTTGGCCGGCATGTCATTTGTTCTTTCAGGCCTTCGTCCGATCCTTCGGTGCATCGTCCTCTCCTTTGGCATATTGCCCAATCGGCATGTTGACTCTCACAACTTCCGATCTCCTTGGTGTAATGTTCGATCCTTCGGCCCGATGCCCGAATTGATAGCATAAAGTCCTTCTATCGGCATATCGATCGATCCTTAGGCCCGACGTCTAATCTCTTGACATGTTCAAATTCGACCCAACGTCTGATTCCTCCTTCTTCAATCAATTTATCTCTCCTTGATTGAAGCTAGTCCTATGTTACTCAAAATGCATATTAGATCACAAACTCATTAATTTATTTCATCATCAAAATCTGAGATTCAATAAAATCATGTCGGAAATGTTAAATATGTGCTTGGCTTAGAATAAGTGCAATAAGTAATTAAAGCAATATCAATGATAATGAGAAGCAAAATAGAAATGCAAACCATGTTTTATAGTGGTTCAGTCATCGTGACCTATATTCACTCCCGATTCCTCCTTTGTTGGTCCCATCGTCATCCACTAACGGTCTTCCTTCAATGGGCCAAGACCAACTATCCTCTTATAACTCTTTTCTCTTTTTTACAGGTTTAGGAGATAATCTTTACAACTACTCAACCCTCCTTTAAATAGAAATTACACTCTTAGAGAAGTGGAGGGAAACTCTCAAGATTACAATAGCGTTTTCCCCAATTATGTTCTGAGTTCGTATGCTCATTGAGCAAAGATGAGTGTGGTTTTTATAGCCCCTAAATAGAGTCAAATTTAAAGCCAAAACGATCTCATCCCGGGTTTTCAAGATAATGGTGGTACCATTGCTAGTACTGGGTGATACCACCACTTGACAAACTGATAACTGGCGGCACCACCGCCTGTCAGTTTGACACTAGGCGATACTATCGCCCAGTTTGACACTAACACTAGCAGTACCACCGCCCAGTCTGGCGGTACCACCACCGAGTCTTGAAAAATATGTCTGGGCAATACCACTGCCCCCAGACAACCTAGGAGGCCGAGTCCTAGGCGATGCCACCGCTAGCCCTAGCGGTGCCACCGCCTGGGCTTACTGACGGTTGTTGCATGGGTCTCACTTGGCCCAAAACAACCCCAACTCAAGCCCAATGGGCCTTTAATTGAGTTGGCATTGTTTCATTCCAATATTGACTCAATTAGACATAAACTAACTCGATCTAGATAAATTATTATAAAGCACAAATCATATATTGTTCGACATGTCATTGATTCTCCTAGTGCTTCATTCGATCCTTTGGCACATCGTCCTCTCCTTCGGCATATTGCCCAATCGGTATATTTACTCCCACAACTTACGATCTCCTTGGCATAATGTCCGATCCTTTGGCCCGATGCTCAAACTCATGGCACAAAGTCCTTCTATCGATACGTCGACTGATCCTCTGGCCCCACATCTAATCTCTTGGCATGTTCAACTCTGACCCAACATTCGATTCCTCCTGCTTCAATCAATTTGCCTCTCTTTGATCGAAGCTAGTCTTACGTCACTCAAAACACAGATTAGATCAGAAACTCATCAATTGATTTCATCATCAAAATTCGAGATTCAATAATCTCTCTCCTTTTTAATGATGATAATCAATTGATGATGAAGTTTAAACTAAACTCTCGCTATCAATATGTCATATTGATAGAACTTTTAAATTCAAAAAATCATGCATTGTTTTAAAACATAAAAGTACATCCTACCATGTATGATTCAACTCATCATCATATCTTCTCCCCCTTTGTCATCAATAAATATGAGAAGTGCATCTAGCAAGTTTTTGAGATATGTAAGTTTTAAAATATCAAAGCTAGCAACAATTTTGAGTTGTGCAAGTTTTTTATTTTTTCTTCTTGAGATGTGCAAGTTTGCACTTTTGCTTCTCTTGAGATGTGCAAGCTAGCAAATTCTTCTCTATGAAATGTGTAAGCTGGCAAGTTTTTCTCCTTGAAATATGCAAGCTAATAAGTTTTACATCAATGATATGCAAGCAAGCAATTTTATCTCCCCCTTTGTTATTGTCAAAAAGAAGGGAAGAATATAATTTTGTAATTCTTTTTCCTTTACATCAATTTTCACGTCATGATAAAGATAAATTTAAATCAAATGTGATGAGGTATTTAATTATGAATACAAGGGAGTATCATAAATAAATCATTACATAGAAGATATAATAACAAAGATCATTTGAATACCAAAACACATGATTCATTTTGACAAATCTTTTATTTAGTAAATAACAAAAATAAATATAAGAGAATAGAATGGTAAAATATCTTGATTCATGCATAAGAAATCTCATAATTCATATAGAAAATCTCCACTTAAATAAAATCCAAAAATCATACAAGAATAAAGAGTAAGAGATCTTGATTCTTAAAAGAAAATCTCAAGTTATAATTATGAGAATTCAAGATCATGATATAGATAAAACTCATTCAAATTTAAATCATCAAATCATCAAAATCACTTTCAACATATTCAAAATGACATAAATAGATTTATTAATTTCTTATTAAAAATTTAATAAGCTTTTCGGGGATAGAGTCATTTTCAAGAAAAATAATACATTCCTCTATATGATTGATTTCATACAAGCATGCCATTGTTTTCTAAGCCAAAACCATACATTATTATTTAAACTCGAAAAACAAGCATTATCACGAAAAATCATCATGGTCAATAGTATGACATATTAAAATATCTTCAAACAAAAGATTCAATTTGTTAATAATCATTTTAATTCTAATGGTCTTTCTTTTGTTATTATTTATTTTAGTAAAACATTTTTCTTCTTAAGTAAATATAACTTTTCATACTTATAGTGCAAGGAATTAACATGCAATAGTCATGCTCATTAATTAATATTTTAAAAAATTCAAAATCACTATAAAGAGAAGCATGGTTTTTTTTATATTTTTTATTTCTTACTAACTAATTTAAAAATAACTCATGAAATGCATCAAGTAATTTCATAGTAAGGAGTTTTGGTTGATTCACTTACCTCATTATCAAAGGCCACCAAGGCGTAGTTCGCAACCTTATCTTCAAATGCACTTGATTCATCATAGGTCGCCATGAGTGTTTTCGTCTTCTTTTGTAGCCTTTTCTTTACTTGCGAATATTTACTTTTTAAATGCCCCAACTAATTGCATTCATAGCAAGTTTTTTTTATCATTTTTTAAGTTTATTTTTATTCTTTAATTCTTATTTTATGAACTTTTTAAATTTTATTGTTAGGAGTTCAAGGTCATCATCATCATCATCAGTTGAGTTTTCTCTCAATTTGTCTTCTATTGTTTGAAGTGGCAAATCCTTCTTGTGCTTTAGAAGGTTATTATCATATTCATCATATTCAATACAAGTCATTTCATAGGTCATTAAAGACCTGATAAATTCTTCAAGAAAGAAATTGTTCAAGTCTTTTGTCTCTTGTATTGCCGTCACTTTCAGATCCCAACTTTTTGGAAGGAATCTTAATATTTTGTTAATAAGTTTAAAATTAAAAAAAATTTACTAAGACTTTTTAAATCATTGATGACATTTGTAAAATGAGTGTATATGTCAACAATGATTTCGTTTGGCTTCATTTGAATGTAATTAGGCCAACTCAATTAGGGGGTCAATTGGGCCTAAATCAGGATAGAATTATGCTTGTTATTTGGCCCATTCAGTGAACTATAGTAGGGTCTAGCGGTGGTACCGCCCAGACACAATCTCCCAAATTGTGTCAAGCGGTAGTATCGCTAGACTAAGAGGTGGTACTGCCCAATTCAGTGCCACAGATGGTGGTACCGCCTAGCATAGGCGGTGGTATTGCTAGGACCCGAGAAATCCGGGATGAGACCTTTTTTAGCTCCAATTTTGAAGTCATTTGGGGTCTATAAATACTTCAACTATTCCTACATGGAGTAGCAAAATTAAGCATGAAATTAAGTTAAAAAAGAGGAAAAAATACTTGAGAAAATTTTGAGAAACTCTCTTAGAATTTAGGATCACTTCTTCCTAGTATTTAGAAGTTTGTCTAAAAGGAGAAGTGAGGTATAAGAAAGAGAGCCTTATAAGGGTTGTCTCTGCTAGTCATAGGTGCCCAGCAAGCCAATCATGTAAGTGATGGCACGTGTGACTTGACACGAAATTTTTTTGCTTATTATATTTTAGTATTTATCACTTTATATTGATTATTGCACATATGCATGTATATATTGTGATGTCCTTGGATCCGTGGAATGGGAATCAGATCGTGATGAGATCACAATAATGAGACAGATTCACCTTTAAACATGGATCCTGAATAATCCCGGTCATAGGTTACTCGAGAGGGACATCGTGATAATCGGACAGACTGGTGTGCCATATACCCATCCATATGATGGATGCAACTAGTCTCATAGCTACTCGTGTGGGGACACTAAGGATATAGTACAGGTGCTCATTGGAGAACGAGTTCACTAATTGATCCACTTTTTGAATGCTGGATAGTTGATGATGCTTTATTATCAAACAGTGATTCCATAGTCCTAGTAGTGTATTTGGTCCTTAGACTTGAGACACCAAGGATATCCTGTATGAGTGCTCCACTATTTGATACCAGACTTATAGGTTTGGATGTCTCAGATCTAGTACAACTGGCCATTGGGAGTGGCAGTCGACCTTACGAGGGCTATTGAGTATCGATAGAGGATCATCCACTCTCGGTGTCATGAGAGGAATATCCCATGTATTCTTGCTCAGACAAATCCTTGGCTAGGGTCATTCGGGTTGAGAGAGAAAGAGTTCTCCGGGAGACTCCGATTAGAGTTTAACTCGAGTAGAAACCGATTGGGTCTGATAGCACCATGCTCGATATACGGTCTCTGCGATAGTAGATGGATGAGGGACTATAGGTACACGATAACTGAGGATAGACAGGTCTAATGGATTGGATTCCCCTGTATCATCTGGGGACTACGGCGTAGTGGCCTAGTACATTCGTAGTCGATGAGTCGAGTGAATTATTACAAAGATAATAATTCACTAAGTTAAAAGGAGTTCTGATAGGTATGACTCACGGCCAGCTCGATATTGGGCTTAGAGGGTCACACACATATGGTAGGCATTGCAATGAGTAGAGTTTCAGATATGAGATATCCGTCAGAGCCCCTGACTTATTGGATATCCAATAAGCCCCTGAATTATTGGATCCCATGGACGAGATCCAATAAGAGCCCATGAGAGATTATTGGATAGAGATCCACTAATCTAAAAGGCTTGGATAATTGGATGCAGATCTAATACCCACTAGGGGAGGGTCCATTAGGTTTTGACAGGGGGCCTCTATAAATAGGAGAGATTCAGAACCTCATAGGCTAGAACCTTTGCTTGCCTCTCCTATTCTCCTCCCCCTCTCTACCTCAGAGCAGGCCTAGAGTTACGAGGAGCGTCGTCACAACCCTATTATGTGGATCATCGCTAGAGAGGAGGACACTTGATCTCCTTCACCCTCTCCTAAAGATTTGCAAGGAAACAGGGATATACAATCTCCCTAGGTAACACAATCTACTCTATACATAGTTTTAAGTTTTGCGGATTTTGCGCACCAATCTTTGCACGACGACGAACCTCTCTTTGGGAATAGGGGATTTTATTTTCTTGTACTTCCGCTGCACATGTGATGTCACCCCTAGATTTTCCAACAGTGGTGTCAAAGCCAAATTGTTCGTGTGAATGATTGGTTTTGAAGTGCGTGTGTTGTGTTTAGGAAGAATTTTGAGGGCAAAATCGTTGACGCAAAAACAAGGAAGGGCAGCAATAGTTGCTGCCCTTAATCTACATGCCTGTAGCCACCTGCAGCGGTAGTTGCAAGGCCACCCACGTGTAGGCAGCCCCCTGTAGCGGCGTCGGTACCCTCAATCGCCAACTGCAGGCACAGCGCCCGCAATGATGCTTGCCCGCAGGCAACCACTGTCGCTCGCTTGTGGGGGCGGATGCTGTAGGAACAACCCCACGGGCAGAACCGCCCGTAGGGGTGGCAGTGACAACAAGGGCTCCCACCTATCGGTGCACCCAATTGCAGCAGCAGCGCCGCCCTCGGGCATGCCACCTACCGGCGAGGGCAGCGCCTCGCCCTCTACCACACAGCTTGCCGCCGGCAGGGTGGAGGCGGCAGCAACTGCAACAAGGGAAAGGGAGAAAGGGAGTTAGGGTTTTTTGGGTAAAAAGATAGTTTTACCCCTATGAATTTGAGAAATTTCTGTTTCTATCTTTTATCCAAATTATAATAATACCCCTAGGAATTCAGAAATTTTCTACATGTCCCTGATTTCAGAAAATATTAATTAATTAAAAGGTTTAGTTGATTATCATTTTTATCATTATCTAGTAGTCCTACATGATGATGATTATTTATACATATGATGTTTGATGTATAGTCGGATAATCATGGATCGTGTGATGCGTGTACTTGTGATTATTATTATTGGGGTCTATGAGCCTCCATTATATTTCTCATTTATTGTCGGGCCTACGTGCCTATGATTAAGTTGTAATCATATGAGAAGGCACAGTGGGAGCGTGGATGCGATAGTGGGACCCACGAGACGGACGATTGTGATGCATGGAGATGTATCGAGATGTCGACGGAACCGACGAGGATAAGATGAACGATCACAAGGCATGAAAATGCATCATTGTGCATGTAGATTTTGATGTGAGTGATCAAGCCTACTGGCTCGGGTCTGATCACATTAGGTTGTGGTCCATGATCATCTGGTGTGATTGTTTATACACATACTATATATGTATATATATTTACACAAGATGTAGATATATATTAAATATATATATGTGTGATATGTCATATTAGGAGATCAAATCATACAAATATCTATCTCAATAATATCAAGTTGGTAAACGTGAGGCAATTAGATTGACCCACGTGGCCTTCCATCATTATAGGTAGGAACCGATTCCCGATGTAGGTTGAGTTGGTCGAGTCCCTCGAGGCTCACCTATATCGTGACTTGCTATCTTGCTTATGACATAGAGATGTCACCGGTGACCTGAGGACATGGTATGCTTAGTCGAGTCCCTCGAGGGTATATCATCAAATTAGACTCATCTTGTAACGAAGGTGTTGACTTAACCGAGCATCATGGTTGGTTGAGTCCCTTGAGACCATGGTGATTCGGAAGCCGAACAGGATGGGAATCACAAGGAGTTGTGATCGACAAGAGTTGCCTACCTTTTGGGCTTAGTGTGATTGGTCGAGTCCCTCGAGGTTACACTAAGATGCTGATTGGATCCTGATCCCTACTAGAAGTCAACCGGAGACTTCTGTTTCACGTGCTGAGGGTGTCGCATGACTCGCTAGTAAAATAGTGGGAGCATATTAAGATAGAAGTTCATATCATGATAGTTTTTTCTTGCAAAATCTGCATGTTATTCATTTCTGCTGCATCTTTATTTTCAAAAGATGTCACTTTTAAATCCTTTATGTGGCATACTTGATGTCAGCCGCCTCACTGGTCCAAATTATACGGATTGGCTCCACAACTTGAGAATTGTTCTCACGGTGGAGAAAATCATGTACGTCCTTGATACAGTGATGCCTATGCCCGAGGAAGGGGCAAGCGAGGATGAGATTACTCGCTACATGAAGTACATTGATGACTCCACTCTTGCTCAGTGCTATATGTTGGGCTCTATAACTCCTGAGTTACAGAGACAACATGAAGAGATGTATACCAGATACATTCTCCTACATGTCCATAAATTGTTTAATGAACAGGGAAGGACTCAGCAATATGAGATATCCAAGAGCCTCTTCCGTGCTAGGATGACTAAGGGGACATCAGTTCAGAACCATATCCTAAAGATGATTGAGTGGATAAAGAAACTCACAAGTCTAGGAATGGTCCTAGAGGATAACTTGTGTTTGGACATTGTGCTTCAGTCCTTACCAGATTCTTTTGTTGAATATCGTATTTTGATAATGACAACCACTTGATGACGGAGTTAAACTTAACTCCCGGAGTTTAAACAAACTCCCCCTATCAATATGTCATATTGATAGAATCTTGAATTCAAACTGAATTCAAGTCATTGCAATATTTATCATGAATATTTGCAACACGTCATCATGAACTTATGCATAAACTTATGCATAACATCATACTTCTCCCCCTTTGTCATCAACAAAAAGGAGAAGTCTAACTATTCTTATGTTTGGAATATTAGTTTAACTTATTGCATGAAAAACATAATATCAAGTTTTATCATCATACAGTTTTAAAGCTAAAAAATTTAGCAAGTGTTACATCATGCTTAGAACATTCAAGCTATCAAGTTTTAGATATGCAAGTTTTACAGCATACAAGATAGCACTTTTGGTAATGTTCAAGATAGCAAATTCTACATCATGCAAGCTAGCAATGTTACAACATTTTAGAACTTGCAAGCTAGCAATTTAGAGATGTTCGAGAAGGCAACTATTGCTTCTTGAAATATGCAAGTTGCAAGCTAGCAAATTTTTGCTTCCTTTGCAATGTTTGAGCTCGCAATTTTGCTTCCATTGCAAGGTGTAAGTTTAGCATGTTTAATTTTCTTGAGATAGCAACTATTTGCTTCTCTTTAGACTACAAGCTAGCAATTTTTACGATATGCAAGTTTTACTACATACAAGCTAGCAAAAATTTTGAAACCAAATGCAAGATAGCTTTCTTGTGTAAGCTTATGATTCTTGCTTCCTATTGCAATGTGCAAGTTGCAAGTTTTGTTTCTTGAGATAGGCAAGATAGCACTTTCGCAATTTTTGTTTGGCAAGCTTGTGATGTTCAAGATAACAAGCTCTTTCTTCTCTTTTGAGAAGTGTCATTTTTGCTTTCTTTGTAAAGTGCAAGCTAGCAAAATGCCAAACTAGCAAGAGATAATGTTTTACATGAAGCAAGCAAACAATTTGGCAAGTCTTACATTTGCATCTTCTCTTTAGAGGAGTGTAATTTTTGCTTTCATCTTGAATTGTGTAAGCTAGCTAGTTTGCCTCTTTTCATGATGTCTACACAAGAAATTCTTGCTCCCCCTTTGTCATTGTCAAAAAGAAGGGAAGACCCTTTTTTCAATTTTCAGATTATGGCAAGGGTAAGTATCAATTTTATTTGTGCATCATTATTATTCAAATTAAAACATACACAATTTCAAAAACCTTATTTTTCATGCATGATACCGAAAAATAAATCAATCATCATTAATAGGCATATCATACATGATACTCAAACATTAAAATTTTTAAGCATTTATCAACATGTTGATCATGATACCAAACATTCATCATTTAAAGCATTCATGATACATATCATATGCAATACATCATGTACATCATTGTCATAAGTATTGCATGCATCATTTCAAATTCATGAATATTTCATCATTGCATGCATCATGCCAAATCATAAAATATACAATCATCATTAATGCATGATTCCTAATCATCATTTATTTTGCATCATGATGGTACCAAATTTGTCAACTTACATCCTACCATGCATGATCGAAACTTCTTATTTCAATACATCAAAACAAATTAATGAATATTTCATGTATTCATATCATCACATAAGGAATATCAAGAAGAATTATTAGGTGATGAGATAAACATTTCATGAATACAAGGAATTGCATAAAAATCATATCATGAAAGATTAGAACATGTGAATACCAAAAGACATGATTTCTTTTTGAAAAACCTACTCTATAATTAATCAAAAGAAAATCATAGGAGAACGATTAATGAAAAAATCTTGATTCATATTAAATCTTAATTTGTAAATATCACGGAATCAAGATCATGATTTTGGATAAAACTCATTCAAATTCAAATCACCAAAAATCATTTTTATGGTTCACAAAATTCGTAACATAAGTAGATTCATGATTTCATTGATAATATATTTTTCCTTTTTTAAGTATTTCATTTTAAGTGATTGATTTCATGTTAGCATGCTTTTTCATTTATGTTAAACATGCATCAACGTTTAGGATCGAAAAATAAATTTCATCATAAAACTATCAAGATTAATAGATTCTCAAAAATGAATTGTTATGATCAAGAAAATCTGAAAATAAAATTTAACACTTTCATGCATTCTGACAAAGTTTTGCTATAGATATACAAGTTCAATCATGAAGATAAAACATGCTCATGATCATAAAAAATTTTGTATCCAAAACACATAATTTCCAACATGTTATTAAGGCATGTAATAGTGTAAAATCATCATGGCAATTAAGTGATTTGATCATTGAATCAAGAAAGTCCGAAAAATAATCTTAACAAGTTCATGTATTCGGGCACATTTTTGCCATAGTTTTTCAAATACACTCATGAAAATAACACATGCTTATCATCATGTATAGCTTAAAATCTCATGCATAAAATTGTTAATCAAAATATTTAATATTACATCATTATGCATTTCTTCAAATCAAACATGATTTTATTTAATCAAAATCGAGAAATAACAATGGAAATCAACATAATACACATTATTACTTCTTAACCATGATTTCATATTTTCAATCAAAATCATTTTGTTTGTTTATCATAAAATATGCAATATTATCATTTTCGAAATTACTAGCATGATCATAATTTTTTTTTTAAACATGTAATTTTTAAGAAAATTAATTCTAAACTAAAAAAGAAAATATATCATGAAAGGATCAAGTAATTTCAAAATAAATTAGGGGGATTTCGATTACCTCATCATTGAAAGCGGTTAAGGCGTAGTTTGCCACCTCGTCTTTCTTGATTTTCTCCTCGTCTTCGGAGGAGCTCGATTCATCCCACTTTGTGTTATTCTTCTTTGGCCTCTTCCTTCGTTCAAGTTTATTGTTTATTTTAGATCTTTGTTTAATAAACTTATTAAGATTTAGTGTTTGAAGTTCAAGTTCATCATTGTCCTCATCACTTGAGTCATCTCTCAAGTGGTATTCATTTGTCCGGAGTTCCAAATCCTTCCTGTTCTTTGAAAGGTGATTTTGTTCATCATGATCATCATGTGCATTGTGCACCATTTCATATGTCATCAACGAACCAATTAGTTCTTCAAGTGGTAAGTTGTTTAGGTTTTTAGCTTCTTGTATTGCAGTTACTTTTGAATCCCACTTCTTAGAAAGAGAACGTAAAATCTTATTTACGAGTTCAAAATCCGAAAAACATTTTCCAAGAGCTCTTAACCTATTGACAACATCCGTGAAATGGGTGTACATGTCGCCTATAGTCTCGCTTGGTTGCATTCGAAAAAGCTCAAAATCATGCAATAAAATGTTAACTTTCGAGTCTTTGACTCTACTAGTTCCCTCGTGCGTGATTTCAAGTGTTCGCCAAATGTCAAAAGCCGTTTCGCACATAGAAATCCGATTGAACTCATTTTTGTCCAAAGCACAAAATAAGGCATTCATAGCCTTTGCGTTTAAAGAAAAATACTTCTTCTCCAAATCCGACCATTTGTTCATCAGTTTAAAGGGAAGTTGAAAACTGTTTTCAATAATATTCCATAAATCCAAATTCATAGAAATCAAGAAAACTCTCATTCGAGTTTTCCAATGAGTGTAGTCCAATCCGTTAAACAACGGTGGACGAACAACCGAAAAGCCCTCTTGAAAGCCATGAAGAGCCATTTCTGTCGGGTGTAAATCCGAAATGAGAAATACCGGGCTCTGATTGTTAGGTTTAGGAGCACTAAGAGGGGGAGGGGGGTGAATAAGTGCAGCGGAAAACTTTCGATGATTAAAATCGCGTTCGTATGATAAAAGCGATTTCGGTAAGAAAGTCGATTCGTGAATCACTTTAACTTTTGATTAAGCGAGATGCAGTTAAAGCAAAGATATAAAGGCAGTTTGCAGTTATGATAGAAATCAGAACGTAAACGGAAACTGAAATATGATGTTCGTACGATAAAAACGATTTACGTCTAAACGCCGATTCGGAAAATGCAGAGCTTGAAAGACGATCGTATATGCGCAGAAGGCAGTAAGCTTTTGAGGAGGTTTGCAGTAAAGATAAGATGCTCAAAGTAAATGCAAACCGAGATTTAGAGTGGTTCGGTCAATCTTGACCTACATCCACTTTTGGCTTCCTCCACCGACGAGGTCACCGATGTCCACTATAGGCCTTCCTTCAATAGGCGAAGGCCAACCACCCTTTTACAGTTTCACTCCTTTTGACGGGCTTAGGAGACAACCCTTACAGAATTTTCTTTCCTCTCTTAACAGATTAGAACTTGGAAGAAAAGAGGAAGAAGAACTTTCAACTCATACAACACTTTTGAGCTCTAAAAATCATAAAGTAAAATTAGAATTTCGGTGGTTTTTTAGTGCCCTTTCAGTGCTGAAAGGGTGGGGTATTTATAGGCCCCAACCTAATTCGAATTCCGAGCTCAAAACTGTCAATTCCCGGAATTCCGGGGGTTGCACCGCCTGGCAGAGCTCGAAGACTAAGCCTCTCGGCGGTGCCACCTCCTGTCAGGGGCGGTTGCACCTCCTGCCAGAGCTCGAAGACCGAGCTCAGGTGGAGTAATCGCCTGACTGAGGCGGTTCAACCGCCTGCCAGAGCTCGGAGACCGAGCTCAAGCGGTGCCACCTCCTGTTAGGGGCGGTTGCACCTCCTGCCAAAGCTCGAAGACCGAGCTCAAGCGGTGCCACCGCCTGACTGAGGCGGTTCAACCGCTTGGTAGAAATCAGGGTCCGAATGGGTTGATCCATTCGGCCTAATTTGGGTTTTTCAAGGGCCAAATTTGGGTTTTCCAGGGGCCCAATTGCCCCAAGATTAAGTTAATGGGATCACCTCCCATTTCTAACTTAATCATTGTGCTAACTACGATGTTTCCTAAGACATTTACTGCAACTTGCTCCGGTGCGTCAATCGCTTCTTTCGGCGAGCTTCCGGCGAACTTCTGTCGATCATCCGATGAACCCTCGGTGATGCTCCTGCGGACTTCTGGCAAACTCCTGGACTTCCGATGATCCACTTGGTGAGTTCCGACGAGCTTCTTCGGCAAGCTCTTGGACTTCTCGGATTTGTTCCCGCAGGACCTCCGATGACCATCCGGACTTTCGTCGAGCTCTCGAACTCCCAACGTGATCAAAGTCTTGACTTCGGCGTAACTCCTACTGCATGTCTTTCTTCCATCGTAGTTAATCCTGCACACTTAAAACAAAACTTCGATCGAGACAATTAATCCTAAGCAATTAACCAAGTTGTTCGGCATGTCATTGGTCCCTCGACCCTTCATCCGATTCTTCGGTGCATCGTCCTCTCCTGTAGCCTATTACCCAATCGGTCAGTTGACTCCGCAACTCCGATATCCTTGGCACAATACCTGGTCTTCTTGGCCCGATGCCCGAGTCTACGGCCCGAAGCCTTCTGTCGATACGTCGACCGATCCACCGGCCCAACGTCCAATCTTCTGACATGTTCCTCCGGCACAACATTATTTTCCTGCTTTAATTGTCTCATCCTGATCGAAGCATCCTACGTCACTCAAAACACAGATTAAATCATAAACATATATCAAGTAGTGTCATCATCAAAAAGGGGGAGATTGTTGAATGTTATATTTTGATTATGAAACTACTTGATTTATGTTTATGATTTAATTTGCGTTTTGAGTAACGCAGGATGCTTCGATCAGGATGAGACAATTAAAGCAGGAAAATCATGTTGTGCCGGAGGAACATGTCAGAAGATTGGACGTCGGGCCGGTGGATCGGTCGACGTATCAATAGAAGGCTTCGGGCCGTGGACTCGGGCATCGAGCCAAGAAGAGCGGGTATTGTGCTAAAGATATCGGAATTGCAGAGTCAACTAGCCGATTGGGCAATAGGCTGCATGAGAGGACGTTGCGCCGAAGAATCGGACGAAGCGTCGAGGGACCAATGACATGCCGGACAACTTGGTTAATTGCTTAGGATTAATTGTCTCGATTGAAGTTTTGTTTTAAGTGTGCAGGATTAACACTACGATGGAAGAAAGACATGCAGCAGGAGTTGCGCCGGAGTCAAGACTATGATCACGTTGGGAGTTCGAAAGCTCGACGAAATTCCGGACGGTCGTCGGAAGTTCTACGGGAACAAATCCGAGAAGTCCAGGAGCTTGCCAAAGAAGCTCGTCGAAACTCACCAAGTGGATCGTCGCAAGTCCAAGAGTTTGCCGGAAGTCCACAGGAGCATCACCGAGGGTTCATCGGATGATTGATAGAAGTTCGCCGGAAGCTCGCTGGAAGAAGTGATTGACACACCAGAGCAAGTTGCAGTAAATGTCTTAGGAAACATTGTAGTTAGCATAATGATTAAGTTAGAAATGGGAGGTGATCCCATTAACTTAATCTTGGGGCAATTGGGCCCCTGAAAAACCCAAATTGGGCCGAATGGATCAACCCATTAGGACCCTGATTTCTGCTAGGCGGTTGAACCGCCTCAGTCAAGCGGTGGCTCTGCCTGAGCTCGGTCTTCGAGCTCTAGCAGGAGGTGTAACCGCCCTTGACACGAGGTGGCACCGCCTGAGCTCGGTCTTCGAGCTCTGGCAGGCGATTGAACCGCCTCAGTCAGGCGATGGCACCGCCTGAGCTCGGTCTTCGAGCTTTGGCAAGAGGTGCAACTGCCCCTGACAGGAGGTGGCACTACCCAGAGGCTCAGTCTTCGAGCTTTGCTAGGCGGTGCAACCGCTAGATCCCGAAATTCCGGGAATTGACAGTTTTAAGCTCGGAATTCGAACTGGGTTGGGGCCTATAAATACCCCACCCTTTCAGCAATGAAAGGGCACCCAAAAAACACCAAAATTTTGATTTTACTTTGTGATTTTTAGAGCTCAAAAGTGTTGTATGAGTTGAAAGTTCTTCTTCCTATTTTCTTCCAAGTTCTAATCTGTTAAGAGAGGAAAGAAAATTCTGTAAGGGTTGTCTCCTAAGACTGTCAAAAGGAGTGAAATTGTAAAAGGGTGGTCGGCCTTCGCCTATTGAAGGAAGGCCTCTAGTGGACGTCGGTGACCTCGTCGGTGGAGGAAGCCAAAAGTGGATGTAGGTCAAGATTGACCGAACCACTCTAAATCTCGGTTTGCATTTACTTTGAGCATCTTATCTTTTTTGCAAACCTCCTCAAAAGCTTACTGCCTTTTGCGCATATACGATCGTGTTTCAAGCTCTGCATTTTCCAAATCGGCGTTTAGACGTAAATCATTTTTATCGTACGAACATCATATTTCAGTTTCCGTTTACGTTCTGATTTTTATTATAACTGCAAACTGCCTTTATATCTTTGCTTTAACTGTATCTCGCTTAATCAAAAGTTAAAATGATTTACGAATCAGCTTTCTTACCGAAATCGCTTTTATCATACGAACGTGATTTTAATCGTCGAAAGTTTTCCACTACACTAATTCACCCTCCCCCCCTCTTAGTGCTCTTGATCCTAACATCCTTTTCATACTTCATAATAAATTTTAATATGAACAAGCTTGAGGTGACTCTCCCAGAGCTCCTCAATATGTCGAGGGAGGCAGAGAGTACTATTAAGAAAGAGAAGCCAGTTCTCTACACTAGTGAGACCAGAAAGAAAAGGAAAGCAGAAAAATCCCTTAAGAAGGGAAAGGGCAAGGGTAGATCAGGTAAAGCAAAAGTTGCTAAGAAATACCCAACAAATGACAAAGGCCAGTGCTTCCACTATGGCAAAGATTGGCACTGGAAGAGGAACTGCAAAGAGTACCTTGCAGAGAGGGCAAAATAAAAGCTTGGTGAAGCTTCAGGTACATTCATGATCAATCTCCATTTGTTAGACTCTTATGATAACATATGGGTATTGGATACCGGTAGTGCTTATCATATATGCAATTCGTTGCAGGTTCTAGCAAGACCTAGGAGACTAGAGAGAGGCAAGATGAACCTCAAAATGGGCAATGGAGCAAAAGTTGCTATAGTAGCTATTGGCGAGGTCGCCCTATATCTACCTGGTGGAGCTTTTATTACATTAGATGCATGTTATTTTCTTCATTCTATTATCAAAAATATTATCTCCATTTCATGTTTGACAATTAACGGATATAAATTATTTTTTGAGAATAATGGTTGTTCGATATTATTAGATAATAAGATCATCACGAAAGGAACATTGCATAATGGTTTATTTATGCTAGATACTACTCCACATATCATGAATGTAAGTGTGTCCAAGAGGAAATGAGATGAGATGAACAGTGCATACCTATGGCATTGTAGGCTAGGTCACATCCATGAAGAAAGGATTCAAAAGTTGCTAAATGATGGATATCTAGATCCATTCAACTATGAGTCATATGCAACTTACGAGCCTTGCCTTCGTGGAAAACTGACCAACTCTCCATTTAGTGGAACTAGAGAGAGAGCCATTGAGCTATTGGAACTCATACATAGTGATGCATGTGGACCTATGTCAACTCATGCCATTGGTGGTTACTCCTACTTCATTACCTTTACTGATGATTTCTCAAGGTATGGATATGTGTACTTAATGAAGTACAAGTCCGAGGCCTTTGAGAAATTCAGAGAGTATAAGAATGAAGTAGAGAACCAGATTGGAAAGAGTATCAAGACTCTTCAATCAGATCGAGGAGGTGAGTACTTATGTACAAAGTTTACTCAATTCCTCAAGGACCATGGGATATTATCCCAATGGACACCTCCTTATACACCTTAGCTCAATGGTGTATCTGAAAGGAGAAATCGTACACTATTAGACATGGTACAGTCCATAATGAGTTTCGCTAACCTACCCATCTCATTCTGGGGATATGCCCTAGAGACCGTAGCTTACCTTCTAAACAGAGTTCCAACTAAGTCAGTAGTGCCTACACCATATGAGATATGGAAAGGGTAGAAGCTCGATCTTAAGATTATTAAGGTTTGGGGCTACCCTGCCTATGTTAAAAGACACAACCCCGATAAGTTGGAATCGAGGACAGAGCGGTGCAAGTTCATGTGAACTTATGGGTATTATTTCTATTAACTTAAGGACCAAAAGGTCTTTGTAGTTAAGAGAGCAGTGTTCCTTGAGAAGGAACACATTCTTGGCGGAGACAATGGGAGAATGATAGAGTTGAGCAAGGTTGGAGAACCTAGCTCAAGCACCACTCTACAGCCCGAGTCTGTTCAGGTACCTAACACATAAGTTCCAATTTTAGGTATGTCCGGTAGAATATCCTATCCTCCTAAGAGATATGTGGGACATAATAGAGGAGAAGATGTTGAGAATATTGATCCTCAGACCTACAGGAGGCTATTATGAGTATAGACTCTGGGAAGTAGCAAGAAGCCATGAATTCTGAGATAGATTCTATGTACTCCAATAAGGTCTGGAACCTAGTTGATGCACCCGAAGATATTGTACCCATCGGTTGCAAGTGGATCTTTAAGAAAAATATCGGAGTAGATGGAAAGGTAGAGAACTATAAAGAAAGACTAGTAGCTAAGGGGTATCGTTAAAGGCAAGGTGTTGACTATGACGAAACCTTCTCACCCGTAGCAATGCTAAAATCCATCCGAATTCTATTGGCTATTGCAGCACACTATGATTATAAGATCTGGCAAATGGATGAGAAAATTATATTTCTCAATGGGAACCTCGAGGAGGTGTATATGATACAACCAGAGGGATTCGTGTTCAAGAATTTCCTAGATAAGGTGTGCAAGTTGCTTAGATCCATTTATGGACTAAAGCAAGCTTTCCAAAGTTGGAACATAAGATTTGATAAGGCAATCAGATCTTATGACTTCATTAAGAACGAAAATGAGCCTTTTGTGTACAGGAAGATAAGTGGGAGCGCTATCACCTTTTTGGTGTTATATGTGATGACATCCTGATCATTGGGAATGACGTAGGAATGCTATCTACAGTAAAAGCTTGGTTATCTAGACACTTCTCCATGAAGGACATAGGGGAAGCATCCTATATCTTGGGGATTCGAATCTATAGAGACAGATCTAAGAGGATGCTTGGTTTGTCTCAGTCCAGATACATAGAAACCATTGTCAAAAGGTTTGGCATGGAAAATTCCAAGAGAGGTCTCACACCGATGAGACATTGAATATCGCTTTCTAGGAGTATATCCCCAAAGACTCCAAAAGAAAGGAAGAACATGAATATTGTTCAATCTCGGATTTTGATGATGAAGTCAATTGTCATTTGTTATCTAATCTATATGTTGAGATAAGTGTGCAGGATTAACTACGATGAAAGTAAGACATGCAGCAGGAGTTGCGTCGGAGTCAAGACAATGATCACGTTGGGAGTTCGAGAGTTCGACGAAAGTTCGAACAGTCGTCGGAGGTTCTGCGGGAACAAATCCGAGAAGTCCATAAGCTTGCCAAAGAAGCTCGTCGGAACTCGCTAAGTGGATCGTCACAAGTCCAGGAGTTTTCCGGAAGTCCGTAGGAGCCTCACCGAGGGTTCATCGGATGATCGACGGAAGTTCGCCGAAAGCTCGCTGGAAGAAGCGATTGACGCACCAGAGCAAGTTATAGTAAATGTCTTAGGAAATATCGTAGTTAGCATAATGATTAAGTTGGAAATGGGAGGTGATCCCATTAACTTAATCTTGGGGCAATTGGGCCCTTGAAAAACCTAAATTGGGCCGAATAGATCAACCCATTCGGACCTTGATTTCTGTTGGGAGGTGTCACCGCCCAAGCTAGGAGGTAGCACCGCCTGGGCTAAGTCTCCGAGTGAGACTGGGTGGTGTAACCGCCCCAGCCAGGAGGTAGCATCGCCTGGGCTCAGTCTCCGAGCGAGACTGGGCGGTGCAACCTCCCTTGACAGGAGGTGGCACCGCCTGAGCTCGGTCTTCAAGCTCTGGCAGGAGGTGCAACCGCCTCAGTCAAGCGGTGGCGCCGCCTGAGCTCGGTCTTCGAGCTCTAGCAGGGAGGTGCAACCACCCCTGACAGAGGTGGCACCGCCCAAAGGCTCAGTCTTCGAGCTCTATTAGGCGGTGCAATCGCCTCAGTCAGGCGGTGCAACCGCCAGATCACGAAATTTCGAGAATTAACAGTTTTGAGCTCGGAATTCGAACTGGGTTGGGGCCTATAAATACCCCACCCTTTCAGTACTGAATGGGCACCCAAAAAACACCGAAATTCTGATTTTACTTTGTGATTTTTAGAGCTCAAAAGTGTTGTATGAGTTGAAAGTTCTTCTTCCTATTTTCTTCCAAGTTCTAATCTATTAAGAGAGGTAAGAAAATTCTGTAAGGGTTGTCTCCTAAGCCCGTCAAAAGGAGTGAAATTGTAAAAGGGTGGTTGGCCTTCGCCTATTGAAGGAAGGCCTCTAGTTGACGTCGGTGACCTCGTCGGTGGAGGAAGCCAAAAGTGGAGTAGGTCAAGATTGATCGAACCACTCTAAATCTCGGTTTGCATTTACTTTGAGCATCTTATCTTTACTGCAAACCTCCTCAATAGCTTACTGCCTTCTGTGTTTTTACGAACGTGTTTCAAAGTTCAGTACTTTCCAAATCGGCGTTTAAGACGCAAATCAGTTTTATCATACGAACGTCGCATTTCAGTTTGCGTTTATGTTCTGATTTCATTATAACTGCAAACTACCTTTATATCTTTGCTTTAACCACATCTCGCCTTATCTCAAGTTAAAGTGGTTTACGAATCAACTTTTATACTGAAATAACTTTTATCGTACGAACATCGTATTTCAGTTTGCGCTTATATTCTGATTTTCATCATAACAGCGAACTGCGTTTATATCTTCGCTGCATCTTTCCTAGTCATAAGTTGAAGTGATTTACGAATCAGTTTTCATACCAAAATCACTTTTATCGAACGAACGCAGTTTTCGATTTTTAATCATAGAAGGTTTTCCGCTGCACTAATTCACCCCCCCCCTCTTAGTGCTCTTGATCATAACAATTGGTATCAGAGCGGGGTTAACTCTCAAACGGATTAAAACCCAAGAGAGATGGCATACGCCGGAAACCAAGAGGGCCATTCTATTACACGTCCACCCATGTTCAATGGGACGGACTACACCTATTGGAAGACCCGAATGAGAATCTTTCTTATTTCTATGGATTTTGAACTTTGGAATCTTGTCGAAAATGGATTTTCGAAGTCTTCTCTTCCAATGATCAATTAGAATGAATTGGAGAAGAAGACTTTCGCTCTTAATGCGCTATGAATGCCTTATTTTTTGCGCTTGATAAAAACGAGTTCAACCGTGTTTCGGTTTGTGAAACCTCATTTGATATTTGGCACACACTCGAAGTGACTCACGAAGGCACAAGTAGAGTGAAAGCGTCAAAAATCAATCTTTTGTTACATTCTTTTGAACTTTTCTAGATGAAACCGAGTGAGACTATTGGCGACATGTTTACCCATTTCACGGATGTCGTCAACGGTCTAAAGGGACTCGGAAAAAGTTTTTCGGATTTTGAGCTCATAAATAAGATTCTAAGATCCCTTCCTAAGAGTTGGGATCCTAAAGTCACTACTATTCAAGAGGCGAAAGATCTAAACAACTTCTCTCTTGAAGAACTAATCGGGTCATTAATGACCTACGAGATGACTTGCAAATCTCATGAAGAGCAAGAAGACATCCTTCCAAAGAACAGGAAGGATATGACACTTAGAACTTCAGAAGACCACTTGAGAGAAAACTCAAGTGATGAGGACTGTGACGATGACTTGGCACTTCTAACAAGAAAATTAAAAAAATTCATTAAAAGAAACAAGTTTAAGAATGACACAAAAATTAAACTTGAACCTAAGAAGGACCAAGTTATTTGCTACGAGTGCAAAAAGTCGGGACACTACAAAAGTGATTGTCCCCAAGTCAAAAAGAGAACATCAAATAAGAAGGCGCTCAAAGCAACGTGGGATGACTCGAGCGCGTCCGAAGAAGAGAAGTCCAACATCGAGCAAGTTGCTCATTACGCCTTAATGGCCATCGGAGAGGAGGTAACGAATTTAATAGATGCAGATTTATCATTTGATGAATTATTAAATGCCTTCCATGACTTATTTGATGAATGCAAGATTATTAGTAGAAAATACAAATTGCTAAAAAAGGAGCATGATAGTCTTACTTGTAATTTCGATAAGTTAAAAGCTGAATATCATGATAGTTTAGGCTCATGCATAAAATGCCATGATCTAGAAACTCTCCAAAAGGAAAACTTGCTACTTAAGGACACCTTGAAGAAATTCGAGGTTGGTAGCAAGTCATTAAACATGATCCTTGCAAACAAGGGTCACGTTCCCAAAAGAAGTGGAATTGGATTTGTGAGAAGACCTCACCAAAATCCAACCACCTTCATAAAAGGCCCCATCTTACATATTCGACACCAAAGCAAATGCAACTTTTGTTGCAAACTTGGACACAAAACGTATTATTGTCCATTCAAGAAAATTAGTCCAAATAAATTAATTTGGGTTCCTAAAGGAACCATGACAAATTCTATTCAACATGATAAACAATGTAGATCTATTTTTGAGACACCCAAAAGCAAATGTGTACCTAAAAATCATCCTTTCTTGTAGAAACCTCTACCATCGCAAGCTAGGAGCAAGAGATGGTACCTTGATAGTGGATGCTCAAGGCATATGACCGGAGATCCATCTCAATTCTCTAAGCTCACTAGCATAGACGAAGGCTATGTCACCTTCGGAGACAACAACAAGGGTAAAATCATTGGCAAAGGAACCATAGGTAACAAATCTAACTTCTTTATTGAAGATGTTTTGTTAGTTGATGGTTTAAAACATAACCTCTTGAGCATTAGTCAATTATGTGATAAAGGATACATTGTCAGATTCAAATCTAATGCTTGCATCGTTGAAAAACCACACAAAAACCTGTCTATGATTGCATTAAAACAAAATAACGTATACACTATTGACATCAATGATTTATGTAATGAAATGTGTTTTTCGGTTTTGAATGAGGATGCTTGGCTATGGCATAGAAGATTAGGTCATGCTAGCATAAAACTAATCACTCAAATATCATCTAAAGAACTTGTAAGAGGAATTCCTCATATCAAGTTCATCAAAGATAATGTATGTGATGCTTGCCAATTAGGTAAACAAATTAAGGGTTGTGTCAAATCTAAGAATCAAATAAGCACCTCTAGGCCCTTACAATTGATCCATATGGACTTGTTCGGACCATTCTCTACATCAAGCCTAGGAGGTAGCAAATATGCCTTCGTCATTGTGGATGACTATAGCAGGTACACATGGACTTACTTCTTAAAATAGAAAAATGAATGCTTTAGATATTTTACCAAGTTTTGTAAACTTGTTCAAAATGAGAAGAGTTCTATGATTTCGTCAATTAGAAGTGATCACGGTGGAGAATTTCAAAACCATGATTTTCAAGAATTTTGTGAACTCAATGGATACAACTATAATTTCTTTACTCCAAGAAATCCTCAACAAAATGGAGTAGTAGAAAGAAAAAATCAAAATTTACAAGAAATGGCAAGAACCATGTTGAATGAACATAGCCTACCCAAATATTTTTGGGCCGAAGCCGTAAACATTACATGCTATATTTTGAATAGAGTTCTAATAAGACCCTTACTCACCAAAACTCCTTATGAGTTATGGAACAACAAAAAACCCAATGTTTCATATTTTAAAGTCTTTGGGTGTAAGTGTTTTATCTTGAATGAAAAGGATAACTTAGTAAAATTTGATGCTAAATCCGATGAAGGAATCTTTCTTGGTTATTCTTCGGTTTCTAAAGTTTTTCGTATCTTCAATAAAAGAACTTTAATTATTGAAGAATCCATTCATGTTGTTTTCAATGAGATTTCCGAAATCAGGAAAAACGATTTTGATGATGATGTTAATTTTAATTCCTTGAATTTAAATGAAACCCCGTCTCCAACTAGCAACTTGGATGCATCCACTTCCGAAACATCCTTACCTAAGGATTGGAAGTATGTAGATGCTCATCCTAAGGGGCTAATCTTAGGAGACACATCAAAGGGGGTTCAAACACGATCTTCTCTTAAAAATTTTTGTGCCAACGTCGCTTTTATCTCCCAAATTGAACCCAAATGTGTTGACGAAGCCATGAAAGATGATTCATGGATTATGGCAATGCAAGATGAATTAAATCAATTTGAGAGAAATGAGGTGTGGAAGTTTGTTCCTAGGCCAAATGACCATTTAGTTATTGGTACTAAATGGGTCTTTAGAAACAAGCAAGATGAAAATGGTATCGTGGTTAGAAACAAGATTAGATTAGTGGCCAAAGGTTTCAACCAAGAAGAAGGTATCGATTACGAAGAAACCTTCGCTCCTGTGGCTCGATTAGAACCTCCTGGATTTGAAAATAATAGCCTCCCTAATCATGTGTTTAGATTAACTAAAGCTCTCTATGGTTTAAAACAAGCTCCGAGGGCTTGGTATGAGAGACTTAGTTCTTTTCTTATTGAAAATAATTTCACAAAAGGCAAGGTTGATACTACATTATTCATCAAGAATTTTGAAAATAATTCTCTCATTATTCAGATTTATGTTGATGATATTATCTTTGGTTCTACGAATGAATCTCTTTGTGAATCTTTTGCTAAAACTATGAGTCTTGAATTCGAAATGAGTTTAATGGGAGAATTAACATTTTTCTTAGGCTTACAAATCAAACAACTAAGCAATGTCATCTTTATTAGTCAAACTAAATATGCTATAAATTTACTAAAAAAGTTTAATATGAATAACTCAAAAGCTATTAACACTCCTATGAGCACCTCCACTAAGTTAGAAATTGATGAAAGTGGAGAAAGCTTCGATCAAATAACTTATAGGGGTATGATAGGAAGTTTACTTTACCTCACTGCAACCAGACCAGACATCATGTTCAATGTAGGACTTTGTGCTAGATTTCAATCAAACCCTAAGATATCTTATCTCAAAGTAGTTAAAAGAATACTTAGATATCTTAATGGTACCACAAATCTAGGACTATGGTACCCAAAATCAAAGAATATTGAGTTAATTGCTTATGCTGATGCGGACTTTGCTGGCTGTAGACTACATAGAAAAAGCATATCAAGAACATGTCAATTTTTAGAACATGCCCTTGTTTCCTGGTCATCTAAGAAACAAAACTCGATTGCACTATCAACAACCGAAGCTGAATATATTGCAGCAAGTGCATGCTGTGCACAAGTTGTATGGATGAAAAACACCTTAGAAGATTATAAAGTTCATCTTTAAAATATTCTCATTAAATGTGATAACACAAGTGCAATATGCTTAACAAAGAATCCTATACAACACTCAAGAACAAAATATATTAATATTAGACATCACTTTATACGAGATCATGTTACTAATCATGATGTAATCATAGAGTTTATTGATACTAAACATCAACTAGCTGATATTTTTACAAAACCTCTAAGTGAAGAATAATTTGATTTCATAAGAAGAGAATTAGGAATGTTGATGTGTCCGAATACATAAACTAGTTAAAATTATTTTTCGGACTTTATTGAATGATCAAATCACTTGATTGCCATTACATGCCTAAATAACATGTTGGAAATTATGTGTTAAATGCAAAAATTTCCATAACAATAAGCATGTTTTGTCTTTATGATTGTATTTGAAAGTCTATAACATGGTCTTGTCCGAATGCATAAAAGTGTTAATTTCATCTTCGGATTCGCTTAATAATTGGTATCCTAAAAATCAGATTTTCTCATACACTTATTATGTGAAAAGTATTTTTCTGAAATGGATTTGATGAAATTATTCCTACTTATGAATTCCATCTTGAAATATGAATGATAATGTTTTTACTTGCAAAGATTTGCTTCACATACATATTTTGATACCTGAAGCATGATTTAATCTCTCATCGGTTTTTAACGTCACTCAAAGTAAACTCATAAATAGCTGGTATCACAAATGACCTTCCTCCTTCATGCAAAAATATTATAACAAATAAAAAGGAAGAAGTATTCAAAGCGATCTACATATCATGCTTTCCTTTATATGCTTGTACAATTGATTTCCTATCACTTACTATTGGAAAATAACTTGAACCTAGTAAAGGCATGAACGACTATCACACTTATGTTCAAAATTTGCTTATATTGTTCTCCTGGTATCACAACTACCATGCTTTTTGTTGATGACAAAGGGGGAGAAATATATGAATTGATGCTATGAACACTGATGCTATGATTATGCCATGCTTGCATCACCAAGAGATATATGAATAGATGTTATGATTGCTATAATTTGCATTATGCCTTGTTTGTATCGTGTCAAGATATCAAATAAAAACTTGCATTGTAATTTTACGAGTTGATATCTTACCATGTGATGAAATGCAATACTTGCTAAAACATTTGAAATGTGTACATCATGTAATGATTTCAAAATCTTACTTCGCAGTTTCATATGTTGATATCTTACAATATGATGAATTGGTACCGTTACCATCATTTAAACTTGTAATGTAAAATTTGAAAATGAATGTCAAGCCTTGACATCATCTTAGAGAGATACATCATGATGGGAATCATGATGGGAGTATTGATAAGTTCAAAAGATTTTAACTTATCAATATGTCTCTTGAATTCTTAGGTTTTGAATTCAAGAATGACTTATCTCAAGTATGGCATATAGACAGGGGGAGTTAAGGTTAACTCCATTATCAATTGATTGTCATCATCAAAAAGGGGGAGATTGTTGAATCTCGGATTTTGATGATGAAGTCAATTGTCATTTGTTATCTAATCTATATGTTGAGATAAGTGTGCAGGATTAACTACGATGAAAGTAAGACATGCAGCAGGAGTTGCACTTGAGTCAAGATAATGATCACGTTGGGAGTTCGAGAGTTCGACGGAAGTTTAGATAGTCATCGGAGGTTCTACGGGAATAAATCCGAGAAGTCCATAAGCTTGCCAAAGAAGCTCGTCGAAACTCGCCAAGTGGATCGTCGCAAGTCCAGGAGTTTGCCGGAAGTCCGCAGGAGCATCACCGAGGGTTCATCGGATGATCGACGGAAGTTCGCCGGAAGCTCGCCGGAAGAAGCGATTGACGCACCGGAGCAAGTTGCAGTAAATGTCTTAGGAAATATCGTAGTTAGCACAATGATTAAGTTGGAAATGGGAGGTGATCCCATTAACTTAATCTTGGGGCAATTGGGCCCCTGAAAAACCAAATTGGGCCGAATGGATCAACCCATTCGGACCCTGATTTCTGTTGGGAGGTGCAACTGCCCAAGCCAGGAGGTAGCACCACCTGGGCTAAGTCTCCGAGCGAGACTGGGAGGTGCAACCGCCCCAGCCAGGAGGTAGCACCACCTGGGCTCAGTCTTCGAGCGAGACTGGGCATTGCAACCTCCCCTGACAGGAGGTGGCACCGCTTGAGCTCGGTCTTCGAGCTTTGGTAGGAGGTGCATCTGCCTCAGTCAGGCGGTGGCACCGCCTGAGCTCGGTCTTCGAGCTCTGGCAGGGAGGTGCAACCGCCCCTGACAGAGGTGGCACCGCCCAGATGCTCAGTCTTCGAGCTCTGCCAAGCAGTGCAACCGCCTCAGTCAGGAGGTGCAACCGTTTGATCCCGGAATTTCGAGAATTGACAGTTTTGAGCTCCAAATTTGAACTGGGTTGGGGCCTATAAATACCCCACCCATTCATCACTAAAAGGGCATGAACTAACACCGAAATCTTGATCTCGTTCTATGATTTTTAGAGCTCAAAATTGTTGTAAAGGCCAAAAGTTTTTCGCCCTCTTTTCTTCCAAGTTATGAGCTGTAAAGAGAGGAGAGAAAATTATGTAAGGGTTGTCTCCTAAGCCCGTTAAAAGGAGTTAAACTGTAAAAGGATGGTTGGCCTTCGCCTATTGAAGGAAGGCCTCTAGTTGACGTCGGTGACCTCGTCGGTGGAGTAAGCTAAAAGTGGAGTAGGTCAAGATTGACCGAACCACTCTAAATCTTGGTTTGCATTTACTTTGAGCATCTTATCTTTACTGCCTTCTGTGTTTTTACGAACGTGTTTCAAAGTTCAGTGCTTTCCGAATCGGCGTTTAAGACGCAAATCAGTTTTATCGTACGAACGTCGCATTTTAGTTTGCGCTTACGTTCTAATTTCATTATAACTACAAACTGCCTTTATATCTTTGCTTTAACCGCATCTCGCCTTATCTCAAGTTAAAGTGGTTTACGAATCAGCATTTATACTGAAATCGCTTTTATCGTACGAACATCGTATTTCAGTTTGCGCTTATATTCTGATTTCCATCATAACTGCAAATTGCGTATATATCTTTGCTGCATCTTTCCTAGTCATAAGTTGAAGTGATTTACGAATCAGCTTTCATACCAAAATCACTTTTATCGAACGAACGCAGTTTTCGATTTTTAATCGTAGAAGGTTTTCCGCTGCACTAATTCACCCCCCCCTCTTAGTGCTCTTGATTCTAACAATTGGTATCAGAGCGGGGTTAACTCTCAAAAGGATTAAAACCCAAGAGAGATGGCATACGCCAAAAACTAAGAGGGCCATTCTATTACACGTCCACCCATGTTCAATGGGACGGACTACACCTATTGGAAGACCCGAATGAGGATCTTTCTTATTTCTATGGATTTTGAACTTTGGAATCTTGTCGAAAATGGATTTTTGAAGTCTTCTCTTCCAATGATCGATTGGAATGAATTTGAGAAGAAGACTTTCACTCTTAATGCAAAGGCTATGAATGTCTTATTTTGTGTGCTTGATAAAAACGAGTTCAACCGTGTTTCGGTTTGTGAAACCGCATTTGATATTTGGCACACACTCGAAGTGACTCACGAAGGCACAAGTAGAGTGAAAGAGTCAAAAATCAATCTTTTGTTACATTCTTTCGAACTTTTCCAGATGAAACCGAGTGAGACTATTGGCGACATGTTTACCCGTTTCACGAATGTCGTCAATGGTCTAAAAGGACTCGGAAAAAGTTTTTCAGATTTTGAGCTCATAAATAAGATTCGAAGATCCCTTCCTAAGAGTTGGGATCCTAAAGTCACTACTATTCAAGAGGCGAAAGATCTAAACAACTTCCCTCTTGAAGAACTAATCGGGTCATTAATGACCTACGAGATGACTTGCAAAGCTCATGATGAGCAAGAAGACATCCTTCCAAAGAATAGGAAGGATATGGCACTTAGAACTTCAGAAGACCACTTGAGATAAAACTCAAGTGATGAGGACTGTGACGATGACTTGGCACTTCTAACAAGAAAATTTAAAAAATTCATTAAAAGAAACAAGTTTAAGAATGACACAGAAAATAAACTTGAACTTAAGAAGGACCAAGTTATTTGCTACAAGTGCAAAAAGCTGGGACACTACAAAGGTGATTGTCCCCAAGTCAAAAAGAGAACATCAAAGAATAAGGCGCTCAAAGCAACGTGGGATGACTCGAGCGCGTCCGAAGAAGAGGAGTCTAACACCGAGCAAGTTGCTCATTACGCCTTAATGGCCATCGGAGAGGAGGTAACGAATTTAATAGATACAGATTTTTCATTTTATGAATTATTAAATGCCTTCCATGACTTATTTGATGAATGCAAGATTATTAGCAGAAAATATAAATTGCTAAAAAAGGAGCATGATAGTCTTACCTGTAATTTCGATAAGTTAAAAGCTGAATATCATGATAGTTTAGGCTCATGCATAAAATGCCATAATCTAGAAACTCTCCAAAAGAAAAACTTGCTACTTAAGGACACCTTGAAGAAATTTGAGGTTGATAGCAAGTCATTAAACATGATCCTTGCAAACAAGGGTCACGTTCCCAAAAGAAGTGGAATTGGATTTGTGAGAAGTCCTCACCAAAATCCAACCACCTTCATAAAAGGCCCCATCTTACATGTTCGACACCAAAGCAAATGCAACTTGTGTTGCAAACTTGGACACAAAATGCATTATTGTCCATTCAAGAAAATTAGTCCAAATAAATTAATTTGGGTTCCTAAAGAAACCATGACAAATTCTATGCAACATGATAAACAATGTAGATCTATTTTTGAGGCACCCAAAAGCAAATGGGTACCTAAAAATCATCCTTTCTTGTAGAAACCTATACAATCGCAAGCTAGGAGCAAGAGATGGTACCTTGATAGTGGATGCTCAAGGCATATGACCGGAGATCCATCTCAATTCTCTAAGCTCACTAGCATAGACGAAGGCTATGTCACCTTCAGAGACAACAACAAGGGTAAAATCATTGGCAAAGGAACCATAGGTAACAAATCCAACTTCTTTATTGAAGATGTTTTGTTAGTTGATGGTTTACGAATCAGCTTTCATACCAAAATTACTTTTATCGAACGAACGCAGTTTTCGATTTTTAACCGTAGAAGGTTTTCCGCTGCACTATTTCACCCCCCCTCTTAGTGCTCTTGATCCTAACAAATATGATACCTTATGCCTCAATGATAGGGTCTATCATGTATGCCATGCTATACACTAGGCTTGATATAGCACATGTTTTGAGTGTCACGAGCAGGTATCAAGCGGATCCAGGCTTGGAGCACTGCAAAATAGTAAATTGTATCCATAAGTACTTGAGAAGGACTAAGAATCTTTTACTAGTATATGGAGGTAGTAGCCTCAAGGTTGAAGGCTACACAGACTTGAGTTTTCAGTCTGATGTCGATGATAGCAAGTCGAATTCGGGGTATGTGTACACCTTGAATGGAGGAGTAGTGTGCTGAAAGAGTTCCAAGCAAGATACTACTGCTGACTCGACCACAGAGGCGGAGTACATTGCTGCATCAGATGCACAAAGGAGGAAGTCTTGGTGAAGAAGTTCATCACAGATTTGGGAGTCGTGCCAGATAGCGAGGAGCCGATTTCCTTATATTGCGATAATAATGGGGTGATTTCTCAAGCGAAGGAACCCAAGTCTCATCAGAAATCTAAGCATGTTATGTGGAGGTTTCATCTTATCAGAGAGATCATAACCCGAGGAGATGTAGTAGTGGAAAGAGTTCCACCCGAAGATAACATTGTAGATCCACTAATAAAGTCGTTGTCTCATATTGTCTTTGAGCATCATAGGGGTCTCATGGGGATCAGACACATAGGTGATTGGCTTTAGGTCAAGTGGGAGATTGCTAGTCATAGGTGCCCAACAAGCCAATCACGTGAGTGATGACACGTGTGACTTGACACAGAATCTTTTTGCTTATTATATTTTGGCATTTATCACTTTATATTGATTATTGCATATATGCATGTATATATTGTGATGTCCTTAGATCCGTGCAATGGGAATCGAATTGTGATGAGATCACAATAATAACTGATTCACCTTTAAAGACAGATCCTAAATAATCCTAGTCATAGGTTACTCGAGAGGGATATCGTGATAACTGAACAGACTGGTGTGTTGTATACCCATCCATATGATGGATGTAGCTGGATTCATAGCTGCTCGTGTGGGGATACTAGGTATACAGTACAGGTGCTCATTGGAGAATAAGTTCACTAATTGATCCACTTTTAGAATGTTGGACGGTTGATGATGCTTTATTGTTAGACAACGATTCTATAGTCTTAGTAGTGTATTTGGTCCTTAGACTTGAGACACCAAGGATGTCCTGTATAAGTGCTCCACTCTTTGATATCAGACTTATAGGTTTAGATGTCCTAGATCTAGTACAACTGGTCATTGGGAGTGGCAACCGACCTTACGAGGGCTATTAAGTGTCGATAGAGGATCATCCACTTTCAGCGTCATGAGAGAAATATCCCATGTGTTCTTGCTCAGACAAATCCCTAGCTAGGGCCATTCGGGTTGAGAGAGAAAGAGTTCTCTGAGAGAATCCGATTAGAGCGAGACTCGAGTAGAAACCGTATGGGTCTGATAGCACCATGCTCGATATACGGTCTTTGGGATATTAGATGGATGAGAGACTATAGGTACAAGGTAATTGAGGACAAATAGGTCCAATGGATTAGATTCCCCTGTATCGTCTGGGGACTACGGCGTAGTGCCCAGTACGTCCGTAATCGATGAGTCGAGTGAATTATTACAGAGATAATAATTCACTAAATTAGAAGGAGTTCTGACAGGTATGACTCACGGCTAGCTCGATATTGGGCCTAGAGGGTCACATACATATGGTAGGCATTGCGATGAGTAGAGGTTCGGATATGAGATATCCACCAGAGCCCCTGTCTTATTGGATATCTAATAAGCCCTTGAATTATTGGATCCCATGGATGAGATCCAATAAGAGCCCATGAGAGATTATTGGATAGAGATCCACTAATCTAAAAGGCTTGGGTAATTGGATGCAGATCGAATACCCACTAGGGGAGGGTCCATTAGGTTTTGATAGGGGGCCTATATAAATAGGAGGGATTCAGAGCCTCATAGGCTAAAGCCTTTGCTTGCCTCTCCTATTCTCCTCCCCTTCTCTACCTCAGAGCAAGCCTGGAGTTACGAGGAGCGTCATCGTAGCCCTATTGTGTGGATCACCGTTAGAGAGGAGGATGCTTGACCTCCTTCACCCTCTCCTAAAGATCTGCAAGGAAACAGGGATATACGATCTCCTTAGGTAACACAATCTACTTTATACGCAGTTTTAAGTTTCACGGATTTTGCACACCAATCTTTGCAAGACGACGAGCATCTCTTTGGGAATAGGGGATTTTATTTTCTTGTACTTCCACTGCGTATGTGATATTGCCCCCAGATTTCCCAACAGTCTCCTAAACCCATGAAAAAAAGAAAGAGTGTAAAAGGGTAGTTGATTTTCATCCATTGAAGGAAGATCGTTAGTGGATGCTAGTGGCCTCGATAGAAGAGGAATCGGTGGAGTGGATGTAGGTCATGATGACTAAACCAATATAAAAATATGGTTTGCAATTATTTCTTGCTATTTACCTTTATTGCAAATGGAATTCTTACTTTCACTACGCTTCCACATGCTTTCAATTTAAGCATTTCCGTTATTGGTTTTCATCGAACGAAAAGATTTTCAAAACTAACGTTTTTATCTGCTACACTAATTCACCCTCTCTTAGTGCCAACCCAATCATAACAGCTCCAATTTGGAGTGAAAACTTTCTGTATTCTAGAAATTCGATAGCATTGAGAAGGTGAATCATAGTAGCTAACTCAACGTAAGGAATGCAAACACTTTGAGTGCTTCAGAAGTATGTTAGGACTCTAGCTAGGAGAGTCCTAATTGAGAGGGACATTCATGTAAAACCTACCTAAGTCGACCCCTATTAAAGAGGTGAAGAGGCTGGCTAGGGTTAGGAGGTTGTTTCTTAGAGAAGAATTAGGAGTTGTAAAGGAATAGGAGTCTTGAGTAGAAGTCCTATTATGAGTTAGTTAGAAGTAGGAGTCTTGAGTAGGAGTCCTATTAGGAGTTAGGGTTTAGAAACCCTATAAATAGCCATGTATTCCTCCTTTTTTGATAGGCAATGGATGAATCTTTTCTGCAGCCTTTGAGCAACAACTTGGAGGGAGGAACCCCTATAGAGTTCCAAAGAGGCCAATCCCCTAAAGAGATCAACCCCAAGTTTAGAATCTGTAAGGGTTCTAATACCTGATATCAGAGCAGCGTTCTTGGCATCTCGCTGTCCTTCTATTGCCATCCATCAGCCCTCCACAACCGCCCAAAGCAATTCCCACAATTGCTTAAAAGATCGTCGCCGAATTCTACCATCATCTCCACCACCACGGATCATCCTTTGATATCCCCGTGAATTGCAACAGGTTCTGGTTTCCTACCTTACTACTGCTGCAATTTAGTTATCCTTATTCGAAAATCCAAAAAAAAAAATGTTCCTATATTGCTGCATAAACTTTTTGTCATAAAGTTTTCATCTCTACGACGAATGATACATTGTAGAATTCCAACCGCATAGCACCATCTGTTTGATCTTGCTATTGTATTTTTTCTATCCAAATTTCTATGAAATTTTTATGACATCTTTGACACTTCCTAACAACAGATTTCCCTTTAGTTTTTTCAAAAAATTCTCAATATAAACCATTGATTTTTACATCTAATCTGCTATACTTGAAAATCTGTATTATAAAATTTCAGCCGCATAGTACTGTTTGTTTGATCTTGATATAATATTTTTTCTATCCAAATCTCTATGAAATTTTTAGGATAGCTTTGACACTTCCTAACAGTGGATTTCCCTTTGGTTTCATCTAGAAAATTTTCAATATAAATTACAGATCTTTTATGTCCAATTACTGCACTTGAAAATCTGTGCTGCAGAAAATTTTAGCTGCATATTATTACCTTAACCCATCTATTTGCAATCTTTGTGGTGAATTAGTGCAGTGGATTAAAACGTTGGTTTCGATAAATCTTTCGTACGATAAAAACTGAACTTGAAAAGCTTAACTTGAACGTGTGTTCGTAAAGGTGTGCAACAAAGGTAATGAGGAAATAAAGCACGTAAGAAGGTTTGTAGTAATGTAAATAGCAATAAGAAAATGCATACCAGAAATCACGCCGATTTTAAAGTGGTTCGGTCAAATGACCTACATCCACTTATGAGGCTCTCTTCGATGAGGCTCCCACCTTTCACTAGCAAATCTCTTGAAGGGGAAGGACAAATACCCCTCTTACAACCTTTTACAAGCAGTTCACACTCTTACAAATTTTCAGCAAGAAAGAAGGAGGTGAACACTCTAGCAAATTGAAAACAAGACTTGTTAAGACTTTTCTAAGACCTTTTTCTCAATCTTTTCTTCTTAAAAAGTTGTAATCTCACCTAAGAATTGAGGGGTATTTATAGGCCTCGAGAGGATTCAAATTTGGGCTCCAAAATTTAAATTCTCTTTGGTTCCTGATGCTGGCGGTGCCACCGCCTGGCTCTCGGGTGCTAGGCAGTGCCACCGCCAGACCCTTCGGTACACTGGTTGGGCTTTAAATTTAGCCCAAACCAAGTATAATTTTGGGCCCAGTTGGCCCCTAACTAGGATATAGGATTATCTTTTAATCTTAATCCTAATTACATGTGAACTACATAACTAAAAACATCCCAAGCAAGTTTTCAACCGCGAACGTCGAGTCTTGTTCCGGCGAGCTTTCCGACGAACTTCTGGCGAACTTCCGATATGCCCTCGGATTTCTTCCGACGGACTCCTAGCAGGCTCCCGATCTTGTGACGACTTCAACGAGTAGCCGAGCCTTCTCAGTGATCTCCGCGAACCTCCGACGATCTCTTCAGCGAACTTCCGAAGATTCCGACAAGTTCCTGATTTCTTCTCGGTTGGTTCCGGTAGCATCTCCGACGATTCTTCGGACTCTTAAACGTCCATCGAACTTAACTCCGGTATTCTTACTTTATGTTTTCTGGTTATCGTAGTTAATCCTGCATACTTAACTCAATAATATGGATTAGATCAATTAACCCATCAATTGATTTTATCATCAAAATTCGAGATTCAACAATCTCCCCCTTTTTAATGATGACAATCAATTGATGACGGAGTTAAACGTAACTCCCCCTATCTATATGTCATATTATGAGAAGATAAAAACACTTGAATTTCATCCCATTGAATTTAAGCATAAACCGATAAGTTCTAACCATTGAACTTATCGTTATTCTCATTAAGCATAAGTAAATACGAAACTTCGATGAAAATCATTTTCAAGTCGAATGATAAGGGACAATTTTTACTCCAACAGGAGATAAAGATTTTCAACATGAATTTCATGATATAGATGTAAGGCATGATTTCAATATGATCAACCAATCTTACGATATTCTCAAAGATTTTGCAAGGCATATAAGACATTCATATCACACAAGCTTTTGCAATTCATATAAGTCATGCTATCAAAATGGTACAAGTCATCACTTTTCTCCCCCTTTGTCATCAATAAAAAGGAGATGAGACGTGAAGCACACAATTTGTGATCATAAAATCATTAGAAAAAGAATTTAGCATTAAGATTAATCATATAAAATTCATCATTCAAATTTGCTAAACATATTTATCCAGAATTCAAAAAAAATCAGCATTCGTCTCGAAAAAAAAAAATCAACATTCATTCAGAAAAAAAAATCAGCATTTATCCAGAATTTAAAAATACATCTCAAAGGAGGGTTCAATTTTCGTTCAAAAGCAAAAGGAGAAGGTTGAAGTCAAATTCACAAAGGAACGAAAAGGATGAGATATTTGTCATATTCAAACAAACTTATTTTCAGGAATAATTTAACATGTCTAGTTCCCTTCTAATGAATTCAAATTGGTCTTAATTTAAGGTTTTTGTAAAAATGTCTGCTAATTGATGCTTTGTGTCAATAAATTCTAAAACGACATTATTGTTAAGGACATGATCACGTATGAAATGATGCCTAACGTCGATGTGCTTAGTTCTAGAGTGCTGAATTGGATTTTTAGTAAGACATATGGCACTTGTATTATCACATTTTATGGGAATATTTTTTAAGTAAATTCCATAGTCTTCTAATGTATTTTTCATCCAAACAACTTGTGCACAGCATGCACTTGCAGCAATGTATTTGGCTTCTGCTGTAGATAGTGCAACTAAATTTTGCTTCTTGGAAGTCCAAGAGACAAGTGCATGTCCTAAAAATTGGCATGTTCTGGATGTATTTTTTCTATCTATCATGCATCCGCCAAAATCGGCATCTGCATAAGCTATTAAATCAAATTTATTAGATTTTGGATATCATAATCCTAAATTTGGAGTTCCATTAAGATATCTAAATATTCTTTTAAAGCTCTTAAGATGAGATAATTTAAGATTGGATTGAAATCTAGCACAAAGTCCTATACTAAACATAATATTCGGTCTAGTCACGGTGAGGTAGAGTAGACTACCTATCATTCCCCTATATGTTTTTTGATCGAAATTTTTACTATTTTCATCCAAATCTAACTTAGTCGAAGTACTCATCGGGGTGTTTGTTGCTTTTGAATTATCCATGTTAAATCATTTTAACAATTCTAATGTATATTTAGATTGGTTAAGAAATATACCATCACTAAGTTTTTGAGTTGTAATCCTAAAAAGAAAGTTAATTCACCCATTAATCTCATTTCAAATTCATGACTCATACATTTGGCAAATGATTCACATAGTGATTCATCTAAAGAGCAAAAAATAATATCGTCAACATAAATTTGCACAATAAGAAAATTATCTTCAAAGTATTTGATAAACAATGTAGTATCAACCTTGCCTTTGGTAAAATTATTTGAAATAAGAAAGGAACTAAGCCTTTCGTACCAAGCTCTAGGAGCTTGTTTTAAACCATAGAGAGCCTTAGTCAATTTGAATACATGATTAGGTAGAAGAGAATTTTCAAATTCGGGAGGTTGTTCAACATATACTTCTTCCGAAATAAAACCATTCAAGAAGGCACATTTGACGTCCATTTGAAATAGTTTAAAGTTATTACTACTAGCATAGGCAAGGAGCATCCTTATGGCTTCTAATCAAGCCACGGGAGCGAAGGTTTCTTCGTAATCGATACCTTCTTCTTGGTTGAAACCTTTGGCCACTAATCTAGCCTTGTTTCTAACCATGATACCATCTTCGTCTTGCTTGTTTCTAAAGACCCATTTAGTACTAATGACTAAATGGTCACTAGGTCTAGGAATAAGCTTCCATACCTTATTCCTCTCAAATTGATTCAATTCCTCTTGCATTGCAATAACCCAAAAATCATCTTTTAAGGCTTCGTCAATGCATTTAGGTTCGATTTGAGAAAGGAATGCAGCGTTAGCACAAAAATTCTAGAAAGAGGAACGAGTTTGAACCCCTTTTGATGTATCTCCTATAATTAGCTCCTTTGGATGAGCATCTATATACTTCCATTCATTGGGTAAGAAAATTTCGGAAGAAGGAGCATCCAAGTTGCTATTTTGAGGAGGGGGTTCATTTAAATTCAAATTATCAAAACCAAGATCATCATCAAAATCATTTTTCTTTAAATCAGAAATTTCATTAAAAACTACATGAATAGATTCTTCTATTACTAAGGTTCTTTTGTTAAAAACCTGAAAAGCCTTAGAAACGGAAGAGTAACCAAGAAAGATGTCTTCATCGGATTTAGCATCAAATTTTCCTAAGGCATCCCTTTCATTCAAAATAAAGCATTTACAACCGAAAACTTTAAAATAGAAAATATTTGATTTTTTGTTATTCCATAATTCATAGGGAGTTTTTAATAGGGACGCTCTTATTAGGACCCTATTCATGATGTAGCAAGCCGTATTCACGTCTTCGGCCCAAAAATACTTGGGTAGACTATGTTTATTTAATATCGTTCTTGCCATTTCTTGTAGGTTTCTATTTTTTCTTTCAACTACTCCATTTTGTTGAGGATTCTTCAGAGTGGAGAAGTTGTGATTGTATCCATTAACTTCACAAAAATTTTGAAAGTCACGGTTTTAAAATTCGCCATCGTGATCACTCTGAATTGATGAAATCATGAAGCCTTTTTCGTTTTGAGTGAGTTTACAAAATTTAGAGAAACACTTGAAACAATCACTTTTGTGAGCTAAGAAATAGGTACAAGTGTATCTAGTATAGTCATCCACAATTACAAACGCATATATGCTTCCTCCTAGACTTGTCGTGTCAATTGGTCCAAATAAGTCCAAATGAATCAATTGTAATGGTCTAGTGGTGCTAATTTGAATTTTTGGTTTAAAATTAGTTTTTATTTGTTTACCTAATTGACATGCATTGCATACTTTGTCCTTAATAAACTTCATATTTGGAATTCCTCGTACTAATTCTCTAGATGAGATCTTAGATATTAGTTTCATGCTTGCATGGCCTAGTCTCCTATGCCAAAGCCAAGCATCATCATTTAAAGCGGAGAAGCACATTTCATTACTTAGTTCATCAAGGTTGATGGTGTAGACATTATTTTATTTTAATACAATCATAGTTATGTTACGGTTTGGTTTTTCAATAATACACACATTTGATTCAAATCTAATGATATAACCTTTATCGCATAATTGACTAACACTCAAGAGATTATGTTTTAATCCATCAACTAGTAAGACATCATCAATAGAAAATTTTAATTTGTTACCTATGGTTCCCTTGCCAATGATTTTGCCTTGGTTGTTGTCTCCGAAGGTGACGTACCCTTCTTCTTTGCTAGTGAGCATAGAGAAATGAGATGGATCTCTAGTCATATGTCTTGAGCATCCATTATTGAGATATCATCTCTTGCTCCTAGCTTGTGATGGTGTATGTTTCTACAAGAAGGGATTATTTTTAGGTACCCATTTTCTTTTGGGTGCCTTAAAAACTGATATGACTTGTTTATCATATTGCATATAATTGATCATAGTTCCTTTAGGAACCCAAATTAGTTTGTTCAGACTAATTTTCTTGAATGAACATTTATAAGTTTTATGTCTATATTTGCAATAAAAGTTGCAATTGCTTTGGTGCCGAACATGTAAGACATGGCCTTTAATGAAGGTGGTTGGATTTTGGTGAGGACTTCTCACAAATCTGATTCCACTTCTTTTAGGAACATGACCCTTATTTGTAAGGATCATGTTCAAAGACTTACTACCAACCTCAAATTTCTTTAAGGTGTCCTTAAGTAGCAAGTTCTCCTTTTGGAGAGTTTCTAGATCATGGCATTTTATACATGGAGCTAAACTATCATGATATTCAGTCTTTAATTTATCGACATTACAATTGAGACTATCATGCTCCTTTTTTAGCAATTTATATTTTCTACTAATTGTCTTACATTCATCAAATAACTCATGGAAGACATTTAATAATTCATGATATGGTAAATCTGCATCAATTAAATCCGTTACCTCTTCTCAGATGGCCATTAGGGCGTAATGAGCAACTTGCTCGGTGTTGGACTCCTCTTTTTCGGACGCACTTGAATCATCCCACGTTGCCTTGAGCACCTTCTTCTTTGATGTTCTCTTTTTGGCTTGGGGACAATCGTTCTTGTAGTGTCCCAATTTTTTGCACTCATAGCAAATCACTTGGTCCTTCTTGTGTTCAAATTTATTTTTTGTATTATTTTTAAATTTGTTCTTTCTTAAAAAAATTTTAAATTTTTAAGTCAAAAGTGCAATGTCATTATCACTGTCCTCATCACTTGATGTTCCTTTCAAGTGATCTTCTTGTGATGTGAGTGTCATATCCTTCCTGCTCTTTGGAAGGGGGTTCTCGAGCTCGTCATGAGCTTGACATGTCATTTCGTAGGTCATTAGAGACCCAATAAGTTCTTCGAGAGGGAATGTTTTAAGGTCTTTGGCCTCTTGAATGGCCGTAACTTTTGGATCCCAACTTTTAGGGAGGAATCTTAAGATTTTAGTTACTAGTTCAAAGTTAGTAAAATCTTTACCAAGAGCTTTGAGTCCATTGATGACATCCGTGAACCGGGTGTACATGTCTCCGATGGACTCACTTGGTTTCATTCGGAAGAGTCCGTAAGAGTGCACAAGGATGTTGATTTTGGACACTTTCACTTAGCTAGTGTCTTCATGAGTGACCTCAAGAGTTCTCCAAATATCAAAAGCCGAATCACAAATTGAAACACGATTAAATATATTTTTGTCTAGTGCACAAAACAAGGCATTCATAGCCTTTGCGTTTAAAGCAAAACCCTTCTTCTCTGATTCATTCCATTCGCTCATCGAAAGAGAAGATTTTTAAAATCCGTTTTCGACAATAGTCTAAACCTCGAAATCCATGGAAATGAGGAAGATCCTCATACGAGTCTTCCAATAAGTATAATCCGACCCATTAAACATGGGTGGACGTGTGATAGAATGACCCTCATGTATGTCGGAGTAAGCCATCTCTCTTGGGTATCAAACCAAATATGAGAGTGAGCCTAGCTCTGATACCAACTGTTAGGATCGGAGTGGCACTAAGAGGGAGGGGGGTGAATTAGTGCAGCGGATTAAAACGTTGGTTTCGATAAATCTTTCGTACGATAAAAATCGAACTTGAAAAGCTTAACTTGAATGTGTGTTCGTAAAGGTGTGCAGCAAAGGTAATGAGGAAATAAAGCACGTAAGAAGGTTTGCAGTAATGTAAATAGCAATAAGAAAATGCAAACCAGAGATCACGCTGATTTTAAAGTGGTTCGGTCAAATGACCTACATCCACTTGCGAGGCCCTCTTCGATGAGGCTCCCACCTTCCACTAGCAAATCTCTTGAAGGGGATGAACAAATACCCCTATTACAACCTTTTACAAGCAGTTCATACTCTTACAAATTTTCAGTAAGAAAGAAGGTGAACACTCTAGCAAATTGAAAACAATACTTGCTAAGACTTTTCTATGACCTTTTTCTCAATCTTTTCTTCTAAAAAGTTGTAATCTCAGCTGAGAATTGAGGGGTATTTATAGGCCTCAAGAGGATTCAAATTTGGGCTCCAAAATTTGAATTCTCTTTGGTTCCCGATGCTGGTAGTGCCACCGCCTGTCAGTGTCTGACACTGACAGTGTACTGGCGGTGCCACCGTCTGGCTCTCGGGTGCTGGGCGGTGCCACCGCCAAACCCTTCGATTCACTGGTTGGGCTTTAAATTTAGCCCAAACCAAGTCTAATTTTGGGCCCAATGGCCCCTAACTAGGATATAGGATTATCTTTTAATCCTAATCCTAATTATATGTGAACTATATAACTAAAACAATCCCAAGCAAGTTTTCAACCACGAACGTCGAGTCTTGTTCCGGCGAGCTTTCCGACGAACTTCCGGCAAACTTCCGATATGCCCTAGGATTTCTTCCGACGGACTCCCAGCAGGCTCCCGATCTTGTGACAACTTCAACGAGTAGCCGAGCCTTCTCGGTGATCTCCGCGAACCTCCGACGATTGCTTCAGCGAACTTCCTAAGATTCCGACAAGTTCCTGATTTCTTCTCAGTTGGTTCCGACAACATCTCCGATGATTCTTCAGACTCTTAAACGTCCATCGAACTTGACTCCGGTATTCTTGCTTTATGTTTTCTGGTTATCGTAGTTAATCCTGCACACTTAACTCAATAATATGGATTAGGTCAATTAACCCATCAATTGATTTTATCATCAAAATCCGAGATTCAACAGTTCTACTCCGATCCAACATGATTCTTCCTGCTTTTAATTGTCTTTCCTTGATCGAAGCTTCTTGCGTCACTCAAAACATAGATCAAATCATTAACACTATTAATTAGTTTCATCATAAAAATCCAAGATTCAACACCATTAGTCTGGGCGGTGGTGCCGCCTAGACAATCTCCTAAGCAGTGGTACCACCAGACTGGGTGATGGTACCACCTAGTGTTAGTGTTGTAGGCGGCCCAACACAAGCGATTGTACCACTAGTACCTAAAAACCGAGGATGAGATACTTTTAGACTCTAAGTTTGAATCCACTTGAAGTCTATAAATACCCCTCCTATCCTTGGTTAACATACAAAAGAATTGAGAGCAAAAAAGTAGAAAAACACTATTGTAATATTGTGAGAACTCCTCTCAAGCTCTAAGTGTTAGTGTGGTTTAAGAAAGGAGTAAGTGGGGGTATAAAGGTTTGGATGTCACAAATCTAGTACAACTGGTCATTGGGAGTGGTAGTCGACTTTACGAGGGCTATTGAGTGTCAATAGAGGATCATCCACTCTCAACGTCATGAGAGGAATATCCCATGTGTTCTTACTCAGACAAATCCATGGCCAGGGTCATTCGGGTTGAGAGGGAAAGAGTTCTCCGGGAGAATCCGATTAGAGCGAGACTCGAGTAGAAACCGTATGGGTCTGACAGCACCATGCTCGATATACGGTCTCTGGGATATTATATGGATGAGAGGCTATAGCTACACGGTAACTGAGGACAGATATGTCCAATGGATTGTTTTCCCCTGTATTGTTTGGGGACTACGACGTAGTGGCATAGTACGTCCGTAATCAATGAGTCGAGTGAATTATTACAGAGATAATAATTCACTGAGTTAGAAGGAGTTCTGACAGGTATGACTCATGGCCAGCTTGATAGTGGGCCTAGAGAGGGTCACACACATATGGTAGGCATTGCGATGAGTAGAGGTTCGGATATAAGATATCCGACGAATCCCTTGTCTTATTGGATATCCAATAAGCCCTTGAATTATTGGATCCCATGGACGAGATCCAATAAGAGCCCATGAGAGATTATTGGATAGAGATCCACTAATCTAAAAGGCTTGGGTTATTGGATGCAGATCCAATACCCACTAGGGGAGGATCCATTAGGGTTTGACAAGGGACCTTTATAAATAGAATGGATTCAGAGCCTCATAGGCTAAAGCCTTTGCTTGCCTCTCCTATTCTCCTTCCCCTCTCCACCTCAAAGCAGGCCTGGAGTTTTGAGGAGCGTCGTCGCATCCCTACTGTGTGGATCACCACTAGAGATGAGGACGCTTGACCTCCTTCACCCTCTCCTAAAGATCTGTTAGGAAATAGGGATATACGATCTCCCTAGGTAACACAATTTACTCTATACGCAGTTTTTAAGTTTCATGGATTTTGTGCACCAATCTTCGCACAACGATGAACATCTCTTTGGGAATCGGGGATTTTGTTTTCTTGTTCTTCCATTACGCATATGACGTTGCCCCCAAGATTTCCCAACAGTGGTATCAGAGCTAGGTTGTTTGTGCGAATGATTGGTTTTGAACTGCGTGTGTTGTGTTTAGGAAGAATTTTGACGTCAAAATCATTGACGCAAAAACAAGGAAGGGTAGCAATAGTTGCTACCCTCGATATGCGTGCCTGTAACCACCTGCAGCGGTAGTCGCAGCCAGGTAGCATAGCGCCGGCGCATGCGCAAGCGCTGTGCCTGCAGCAAGCTTGCGGCCGGCGGGGCTGGCAACCAGCCTCGCGGGCAGAATCCCCCGCGAAAGGGGCGGCGCACATAGGGGCACCTGCCCGCGGGGTTAGCGCTACCCACGGGGGCGCCCACCTGCAAAGGTGGTGCTAGTCATAGGTACCTAGCATGCCAATCACGTGAGCGATGGCTCGTGTGACTTGATATAGAATATTTTTGCTTATTATATTTTGGCATATATCACTTTATAACTATTGCATATATGCATATATATATATTGTGATGTCCTTGGATTTGTGCAATGGGAATCGGATCGTGATGAGATCACGATAATGAGATCGATTCACCTTTAAACACAGATCCTAAATAATCTCGGTCATAGGTTACTCGAGAGGGACATCGTGATAACTGTTAGGATCGGAACAGCACTAAGAGAGGGGAGCCGTTAGTTTTCCTTGTGGCTATCAACCTCGAGTTGGAAGCCATTGCATGCGTCTACAGGGTTTTGCTAAAATAGTGGGCAGAAGGTACGGGGAGATCAAGCTTCCCTACAATGAACATATGAGGTGGGTTGGGAGCATCTCCATGCTTGTGTTTGGCTTCATGTGGTTCTACTGCTCCTAGATCTTTGTGTTGCAGGACGCTCTGCTAGTTCTGTGTTTTTGGATATGTGCATTTGGATTGGGAGCAGACAGTCAGAAGAGTTTCTTTGGCAGCCACTTTGGTGGAGTCTCTTCCTATCAGTGATGTTGTAGATGACAACATCTCTGTTCCCTTCACAAATATGTTGACATCTTTTCTTCTTTTTGGTCGTAATATCCTCACTGCTTCTGATGTGGTGATTGTGTTGAAGAGCAAATCTATTTCTGATGTTTGTTGGAATATTGCTCCTCCCGTCTTCCGTTTAAGAGGCTTGTAATATAATTTGTTGAAATAAATGTTCTCTCTTGTTTGTTCGATGTCGTAGTCCAACATTTGTATTGAAGTCTTGCAAGATGTGACCAACAAGATGACTCTTATCAAGAATTCTTTATGATTTCAGATTAAATTCAGTGAAGTGACGAACACGTACTGGCTTAGCTCACTATTCATCGATCAACAGCCTCTAATAATAATAATATCATCATCATCATCATCTCATGATATCATCAAGGTGAAGGAGTTACCTATCTAAACCTATCAACAACAACTAGAATAATAATAATAATAATAATAATAATAATAATAATATAAATTTAAACAAGTAGAATATTAGTTTAATGATAATATTTCCAATTTATTTTTCTTAGATCGAACATTTTAAATCATAATTTTTTCAACACACTAGGTTGAAGATTCGAAACCATATTTGGTTAAGATTTTTCAATGTGTCGAATAAAATTTAGCTAGTAAAAAAAATTACTAGATCAAATTTCACTCTCATCACTTATTATTTACGAAAAAATAAAAATAAAAATAAAAGACAAGACTGCTCCATGCCTCTTTACCACAAGCAATCAATCTAAAACAGTACCCAACGATGCAAAAACCCTGCATCTGCAGCAAGAACGTACACCTAATCAAACAAAAGCAAAAGAATAAAAGGGTAAGAAGTGAAAATAACAGAGTCACGTTTCAAGTTTCTGTAGACATCATCATCAATTAAAGGGAGGATATGAAGGAAATCAAAAGGCGTCATTAAGCTTCGTTCATATTAATAATACATTTTCAACGTCACCTTGATATATAGATTTGAATGAATTTGGAGGTCTATCTTTTTTTAATAGTATCTATCATCTTTCACTGAGACGAGGAAAGTTTGATGAAAGACATATCTAAGGGTTCTCTCTATTTAAAAGCTAGATGTGGAATTTTTTTTTGAACTTTGGATGCATCTACTTGAGGACCCGTCGATTGCTCAAGTCAACGAAGGTAGGAATAAATCATTTAATCAAATGATTTGTATCCAAACCACTATTGATTATAGTGGTAGTACTAATTATATGGTTTTAAGAAGATTATTATTCTTTGAATTACTTACATTTAATCGAGAGGATGAGTTCGTTATGATTTTATGCTAATGTGGCCGCCAATAGCAGCATGTCTTTGTTTTGTACTAGTTACCTAATTGTTGTTTAGGTCTTCCTCGACGATGAACACCCAATCATCATATCGTCAACTCACATGACCCGAGATTTAGGATACTCGCTTCTTTCAAAATAGAAGATCGGAACCACTGACTACACTATCCAGGAAATAGAAATGGAAAACATCATCACTAACCATTTCAATTATTTAGAGAACAACGAATCAGTGGGCAGGATTTGGTGTGATGAGGAGGGATTCCGCACTCTCACTCACACCGGAAGAAGAGGAGCGAGTCATTTGGGCCGCTTCCGTTGGGGGTTTAAGTTGTCTTGGTTTTTAGCGCACTCCGTTTATGTTGGACCGGTTCGGTCTGGTCACCAACCGGTTGCCGCCTATATAATGTAACGGCGGCCAGCGTCCTGGGCGATTCCCCAATCCGTCGGTGGCGGCAGAGCGGCGATGAAGGAGATGCATGACGGCGGCGATTCCGACGCACCGGAGGAGCTTACTGCCGCCGAGGTCCAACTTTGGCAGATCCTTCCTTGCCCTTTCTCGTGGTTTACTTCCCCAATTTTCTTCATCATCTGTCGGCTAAAACTGGTCGTTTGCTTTTCGGTTCGGGAACCCTAGGTTTCAACTAGGGTTTCAACGTAGTTATCGTACATCCGTGAGGAAATAATTATTTGTTGGATATGCCTATAGATTTATGGTGATTTAATCGATGATATTTTCTTTCTCTTTATTTGCTTTCTGAAGTAAAATAAGATGAGATAGGTTTCTGGTCATGTCGCCGACGTGATTAAGCATTGATGTTGGATGCTTCTACTAGGAGCTCAAATGCCACATTGTTTTAGGTATTTTTAGCTAAATGAGATGTTTGCTACGATTCAAAAGCCACAGCAAATGCAACATCAGATGGAAATAAATCGAAAATTTTAAGGTACAGGAGGTGCTGGATTTTAGATGCTGGGGAACCCTCATGCTGCCTTTAGTAACCCAATCCATAATCCAGACTGCACGCAAAAAGGATATGGCAATATTTATGCAAAAACACTTCTCTTGAATTAATCAGTAATAGTTCATATAGCCGATACCCACATAGTTGAGATCGACAGCTTTCTGTTGTAATTATTGGATCAGACAGTTTATGCAAGTATTAATGTGCAAATCGAGGATTCATGTGCTACTGCACATGGGGACATGCTTCTACATGAAACTAGTTTTAATGGTACCAAGACATTCTCAGGTATGCTGATTTTGAACAGCCAGTTTCGGTGGCATCAATGCATGCTGAAGTTTGCTGGTGCAAGTTTGTGTCAGCCTATTCTGAATTCTTAGGGTCAACTTTTTGGTTGTTGCATACCTGTATGAGCATGTATCCTGCCATAGTTAAAAGAGTTATGTTGAATGTTTCTTTCATATTAGGTGTGTCTGCATTAATTTTATTGAGTTGAATGTGGAATGCAATAAACAGTGCAATTGGACATGTAGCTCAATAGTTTGAGCTGGCATTAGTTTTCATGCAGCACTGCATTAAGTTTGTACGCAGGGCAAATACTTCTTTGAGCTGTCTCGCTCTTCTGTTAAGAGTTATACATGTCCTATCTGAAGATGCATTCATTATTCTGAAAATATTGTTCTATCATCTGTTGAGTCGAATAGCTATTTTGGACTGTTAATTTCTTCTCTTAGCTTAGCTTCAATCAATCATGCTAAGAATGCATACATGACTTTTATTGCCTCACCAAAGATAAATTAAAATTTTGCTTTGCATTTCACATAATTTCGGAATGTATTTTTTTATTGAATATATAAGTTGTAACCAAAGCTTGCCACTATCTGAAGTACGGGAAGGATGCATGTGAAATAATTTAAAGCAAATATGTCTCAGATGTAATCTTTTTTGGAGGCGCTTTTTGATGAACATCTTATCCTCAACATGAGAGCATTCAATTCATTTCTTGGTACAAGTTTCTGTAAATTTGAATTCACAAGATAGGATGGTCCTGCATATTTGTGAAATATGTTGTGTGGCTACTTCTGTGTAGTATTGTTGTATTGTGGTTTTCAAATATGGTTTTATCAACGTGAAGATAGAATTGTCAACATGCTAGTTGCAGATTGGCTAGGTATCTTGACATTCTTATGCTACATAAAATGTTGAGGCCACTATGCCATGTCATTTACTTCAATCTTCTTGTTTTTACATGGTTTTAACTGTACATAATCTTATTTAAGTATGTTGAAGATGTAGTTCTGGTCCTTCCTTTCTTTAAAATATATGAAAAATAGTGCGAACAAATGAGTGAGTGGACTTGTTTTTTGAAGGGTCGCTCATGAGAATAAAGAACGTAGGAGACTATGGGCGCAGAGAAAGACTCAACCAAAACAGAAGAAAGGTGTAGAAGCTGAAGAGACTGAACAACCAGATGACGCACCCAGTATACCAGGAATGCTTCCAAGCAACATAGTTGCTGTTCTTGCAGCCCGTGAAAAGTATGCCTTTTTGGATTGCCTCGTGTATTCTCAGGATTGAATTTTTTTTTAGTGGATCACTGTATCTGGTCATCACCATGATTGTTCATGGTACCTGAATCCTTCTTCTGTTATATTATTGGAGTGCATCATGCACTTGTAGTAATTCGATGAGCTTGCTTATCAAGAGCAAAGAAACTTTTTTTAGTGGAGAACTAAATTTCTTTCTACAGGTTAACGTTCTCATCAGACTCTGAGGAAGAAATTGTAAAGCAGAAAAACACTAAAAGAAAGAAAAAGAAGAAAGCATTGGGGTAATTGTTCCTCTTCCTATTTATATTATTTATGAAATATTCTGCTAACCAGTTGGTTTATCTTTAGGCCTGAGACAATTCTCCTGAAGGACATTCCTCCTCCCCAATGCCTGGAAAATTCCTTGGAATTTTTGAAGAGGAGAAAGATGCAGGTCCCCAGATCATCTTCCATTCTGAAGAATGCGGACCAGGCATTGCGTCTCCTTTCATCAAAAGGTAGCTTGCGGAGGCTGAGTTAGCGAATTTGACATTGTTTTAACTCATAGTATCCAAGATATTAGCACCGGGGCACCTTACCTTAATTTGTTGGCTTACAATTTACGTATTTTGCAACCTTACTTGGAGTCTTGCAATGCAACGTGAGAACAGCATATTATTTGGAATTGTATCGAAATTTACGACACCTTAGGAGGGTGGAGGATGGTTTTTTATGTTTGTGAATTAATTAATCTGGTTATATAGGTGATTCAATTTTCTCATTTGAAGGTAAGATTTGATTCCAAAATCTTACAATAAATAATCAAGATACTTTAAATTTAAGTTACTTGACATTTTTAATTTATTTTCAAATCAATTTTGTAGATATAAAAATATATTCAATCCTTAACACTTATAAAGTAGGTTAAATATATTATTATCAGTTTAATGTTTCGTATGTAAGAACACTTGTCGGATTGAATCAAGTTAATGTTTTAAGTTAAATATATTATTAAATTTAAGTTAAATGTTTTATTATCAGTTTAATGTTTCAACGTTAGTTATTATTCTTTTGGATATGAAATTAATGGGACGATGAACCTAACATCAAATTTAAGCTTGTCTCATATAATATTATTATTATTATTATTATTTGCTATTATAACCTTAGTGCTTTCCGTATAAAAAAATTGTTGAGGATGGTTTCGAATCCGACTTATTAATTTAATGATACAGAATCACATATGATTAAAAAAATTTAAATATAAATTGATAATAATATATTTATCTAACCTTATATGTCAATTCCAATTAACTAAATCGGAATGAGGTGTTGGTCTTGATGGGATATTTTATGATGATTACAGACAGCTTTATATACTAGTAGAACAAATCGGAGCTGTGAGGCATTGCAATCCGTGGAATGTCAGAGACCAAGAAGAGTGGGGAGGGAACTCGAGCTGCAACAAGCAAAGACACCGATTTGTCTTACCATGTTGAGAGAACAGAGAAGGCAAAAGTGAGAGTCGATGGTGATAAAGAAATATTCTAGAATTTTCAGGAAGCAGAGTCTTGATGAGCTCAACATCAAGTATTCCATAACATAAAAATCTGAGAGGGGCCTCTTTCACGGACAACACCGAGTACAAAAGTGGAATACAAACGTCGGCTCGCACCATCATCCTACAGGCTCATCGCCTGCCGCTCGCTATAGACCCAACTACGAGAAGGCATCCTCCCTGTCTGCCTCTGCTGCGCCCCCCTCTTCCAGATTAGTGAACTCCAGGAAGTGCGTCGGCCGGTGATCCTCATGGTAGTAGTCCCTCGCGGTTCCTAGCTTCACGCCGTATCGCATGCTTACCGTATGCTTGACTCCCATGAAGTTGTAATTCCAAGGGCCATCGTCCGGGACCTGAGATGCCAACCGACAAGCCAAAGAAACACCCGCGATTCAGCGACCCATCGCAACGTAACATAATAATGTGATTTGGAGAGAGAGAGAAGATTTTATTTACCATGTAGAAGCCCAGGAAGCGGTCACTGAGAAGCATCTGCACTTTCTCGTAATGCGTTGGTAGATAACCGTGGGGATTGCTCCCGGTATCCTTGTTAACACGACCCCATTCGTAACCGGATGGGGTCAGCTTGTAGGCAGTCAACGAGCAGGATCCTGGAGTGAAGCTGCAGGTCAAAATAATGCATTTCTCGCCGTCCCACTGCTTATTGTTCTCGAGAATCCGTGCATGAGCAGTCACATCCTGCACAAAATACAAAAAACAAAGGGAAAATTGCATTTCCTCACCCAATGAATGCACGGCCAATATCACTAAAAGCAACTAAAAAATCCAACCTGCGGAGATAGCTGAGGAAGCTCGTTGGGCTGCGTATGCATCCATCCCAGTGGTTCTAGGTCGTTTAGAACGTCGTGCTCGGGTAGAGCCGACGGCAGATGCACCTGCTGGTGAGTCCCCCATTGCGGTGGCATAACTATGCAGCGGATCTCCTTCACCCGTGGGTTATCCTGGGGACTCAAACCATAAAGGTAACCAGAAATCTGAGTTCTCAAATCTGCTATGCCAATAAACTTCTTCAAGACGTTCTTAGGGATGATGTAAGTGTATCCCGTCTCCTGCTCATCACAAACCACAACAAACAAGGAAATGCAAATAAAGACCGATTCAAGTCGTAGCTCAAGGATGACTTGGATATTAGAAAATCGAATTAGTTAGTAGTAGTACCTTTGCGTCGTCTGAGTTCACATAGATGTGACTAACACGGAGATGAAGATTTGCAGCTGAGATAGCTCTCACGCGCCAGTCGGTCTTGGAACCGAATGCTTGCTGCTCGTATGGACTAGTTGTGGTGACTATAAGCTCATCGCCATGGACGTTCGTCGTTCTTGATGTAACCGCTGTTAACCGACTATCTTCTTTGGCCTACAACAGCCGAGAGAAAGCCATCCATTACGAACTCAAAATACGAAATAGAATTTTAAGCAAGCAAAGCACGCATGACCGAATACAAAACCTGTTTCTCGATTTCGGCCATCTGTTGTCTCTGCTGCGAGGGTGGAGCAATCTCCGCACCGAGTATTATGTCACGGATTTCAGACTGTGTTAGCGCAGATGTATTCACATTATTCTTCTTGGAGTAGTCTGAAAGAATGAGGTCTCTCAGTGCGACTTCCACCTGAATCAGATCTTTCCCTCGTTAACCCATAACATTATCTTTACATGGTAAAGGAAGGAAGGCAATAATAAAAGGCGCTATCGAATGAATAATTCATTCTAAGGAAGGTTACCTTCATCCACTCATCGTCCGTTAGAGAAGGCCAGATATGGTGAGGTTGGGTGATGACGGTCTTGTCAGGCTTCAGTAACATCTTTGCTTTCTCATTGTTCACGTGCAGCGCCCGCAGAATCAATATGAGACGGGAGAAGGCAGTGTACGATGAGATAGTCTTCAGCCAATCATCGTAGATATTAAATAGAACCATCTGAGGTTCGGTAGCCTTTAAAATCAGATCACCAAACTTGTCGATCTTCAAGCAAGCCTGGAAAGGCAACTGTAGCTCACTCCCCTTGATTACGATGTTGGGGAAATCGAGCAAATGGACCTCTAGAGGATCCAGCATTCCTTTGCGAGTGACGATGATTTGTTTTGGTTGCTCTTCCACTGGCAATGACCGCACAAGAGCAGCTACTTCTTCTGCGGTTTTCCACTTGGCCAGCTGACCCAGCCGTTTCTGCCCTGCCCACACGCTCGTATGGATGACCTGCAAGATACCAACCAACCACAAGTCTGAACCTCAACAAAATCAAACACAGCTCAAAACCAAGCTGAGCTAGGTTTTAAAGAAATCGGTAAACCTTCAGAAATAGCTGTCCTGTTCTCGGATTGAATGTAAAGATGGCGCCATTTATGGGCTTAGTGGTGAGATTTCCCTCGAAAGTTCGATGTATTGTTACTCTATACACATTAGTGTCGTCGACAAACCATTTAATTTGGCTGCTGAAAATTTCTCCGTAGTTTTGTGACGAAAGATAAGGCTCGGTTGGCTCGGATGAGTACAACTGTAGACCTTTCCTTATGCGCTCCCTCAGGACATATAATGCCGGATTTGACTGCATGAAAACATGAGAGAGAGTAAGCAAAACAATTGAAGGTCGCAGGTAAAAGAAGAAGAAGAAGAAGAAGAAGAAGAAGAAGAAGAAGAAGAAGAAGAAGAACTAATATACCTTCATAATCTTGTTCATTGCTTGAGCCAATAAAGGCTTCGACCCAGGGAACCAATTGCCGAAGGCTGAGTGAAGGTTATATGCCAAATCTAATCCGATCATGACGCCTGCAAAAACACACAAGAAAGATCATCATTTAGCAACTTCCCAAATGACCCCATAAGATACATGTGCCGAATGCGGCAATCGATACCAGTGGGTGCCGGATATATGGACATGTTGTCCGTTGTGTAATCCATGAACTTGGCCCTAGCATAACGTTCTATGTCATGGGAATCATAGTCCCCCCAACGAAGTTGCACATCGATCCAGTATTTATTGCTTGCTTTTTGATCGAAAACATCCTTTGACTCGGCAACCAGGCTTGGCTTGGACATGGGCCATCTATGTGCAGCAAAGAGAAGAATATCAGCACAGGAACTGTTCATCTTGTAACTTTTTCTTGGGTGTATAGTCTCTTTTTGCACCGTCTCAATCTCCAGTGCATCCAACTCTTGATCCAAAACTTGACAAAGGTCCATGACAACACTCTCATGAATCTTTTGCCAAAGATGAGCACGAAATATCTGGATCAAAGATATCTTCAAAGTAGGAATTTTTCCGTGCATAAATATTCCCGTCAGATCAAGCTGCACCTGGAAGCCCACATACACGTTTGCACGATTTATGGTGGGAGACCACCACAAGGTAAACCTGCGGTTTGGAATTTGATTTAGACCCGATCGTTGCGCGTTTGTAAGTTTCTTGTACTTCATGGACTCCTCGAATCCAGATGCCTTCTCCCAGAAGAGACCCTCCCATGTCGGGAAACTGGAATGAATACATAATAATAATAGCCACGATCAGCTTGAAAGAAAAGGTGAATAACAGGACGAATAATACGATGTCAAATGAAATGAATACTTTACTAGGACGATGATGCCCCCCCTCCCCAATTTCTACTTACTATGTGCCTTTAAACAATGTATGTTCAAGAATTCCTTCGACGCCGCCCAGCGCTTGGATCACGTCGGTCCGGTAATTGTTCAAGTTCCAAAGCTTTCCATCATGCCGTTGGTGGGTCCACCAAAATGGATTCTGCTTCAAAACTTGATACTTGTTAAATTCGGTACGAACTCTCCATCCCTTGTCATACGCCAGAGTATGGCGGTCTTTCTGGAAGAGGGTGTTGATTCGAGGAATGCCCCTGTCCCAGGAATCCTACAGCACAGCGCAGCACAGCACGTCAAAACTTGAATTAGTAGTGGCAATGGCGATAGCGGCAGTCGCAGGGCAAACGGATCATCTTGGTTTGGTTGAAGAAATTTTATTTTCGATTAACGTAAGAAGAGTACACCACTGACTCACGGTGCAAAACCAAATACCTCTAGATCCTCGAGTGTCAGCCGTCTATTTTGTGACCCTGCTTCCTGTCTCTTCGATGCGTATTCAGCCCAAACACGCTGTGAATCGATAAACTCACTCTCCCAGGGCTGGAGAAATCAGAAAAAGGCCACCGTGCAAGATGAGCAAATATGAAATATATATATATATTCGAAAACCAAGATGTTTGATTAAACAAAACCTGTATGTAACGGTAAAGATTGGGAATAAGTTGATCTTCCTCATGACTCATACCACTCCTGAAATGTGTCACTCCAACATCTGTTTGCTGGCTATACCGCAGGTCACTCTGTGGGATCAATACGTGACCCATAGACAACATGCCAAGGCCTCCAATCTCCTTTGGCGTGTAAAAAATGACAGGAGGAAATCTGTTGACCAGAAGAAACGTCAGCACACACAGAGATTGTCGTCGTCGTCGTCGTCGTCGACGATACCAGCAAAGTTGGTGAATACAAAAAATAAAATGCTTTTTTTTTTTTTTTACCTGCTAGGCATCTTTGAATTTAATCCGATTTTAATACGGGTCTGTATCTTGTTTTCACACTTGACCAGCAAATCCAGCAACTCCTGCGTGTGCACGGTTGCTTCTCGGAAATACGTCATAAGACCTGTCGAACAAGTAAAAACAGTACATAAATTAAGCAATAGAGCCTCCGTATGATATAGAAAGCTAGAGAGTCAGTTTGGGAGTACCAATAAGAGCCGTATTCCATTTGTTAACAATCTTAGTGAAAGAGGTAGATCCTGAAGACATAAGGATCTGCCGTACACGATTCTCAAACACCTTCAGTTGTTCGTCATCGACACGCAAGAAAGCCATCGCTGTTCTCTCTTTGGTTTGCTCATTTTGCAGGTTCCACACTCCATCTTTTGTGTTACCGAAAGCAGCCTCCGGAGCCATTCGTACTTTAGGCAATATCCGAACCTCAAATCCACACCTACAGTCAATCCATTACGAACAACAAACGATGATGAATAAATGTTACCGAAGCTTTGAAAACTAGATTGCTTCTATAAGAAAAAGTTTGATCGCTAAAAGATAGTTCGGTACCCAGAATATCCGAAAAAGGAACAAGAGAAAAGTGAATAAAAGAATAAAAAGCCGTCTTACGAGGCATAATGGGTGTATAGCACTGAATATATAAGTACTCATTTAATAAGCAAAATAACACACTTCATATTTTGTTAGCACCAAAAACAAGGAAAAAACAGTACAAGTTTGTACATAGCTTATACTTACACACATGCTGATACACAGATGAGGTAGTGATAAAAACAACAACTCGAAGCAACAAAGGAACTCTTTCAGAAATTAATCGGTGGAGCTCTCTGCATGGTTGCATCAGATGTGCAAGCTAAATTTAAGGCAGCAATGATGAAGAGCTACAATTTAAGGCAGAGAGAGAGAGAGAGAGAGAAAATATGAGGGGCAGCAACGATGAAGAGCTACACACGGCATTTGACAATCAAAATATGAGGGGCATGTAATTAAACGTTTTGGGAAAGATAAATTTCAAGCATGCAAAGACATACATAATAAAATTGAAACTACAGCACACCACTCTGATCTGAGTTGCCATAAAACATACTGAAGAGAAAAGAAATGCAGGAGGAAATAGCCTTACATGCTGAAAAGAAGATTTGGATTGTCCTTGCTATAAACAGAAACAAAGCTGTTTTCCCATTCCAATGTCGTGATACTTGGAGGTAGTCGATTCTTCATATCCCAAAACACACTTCGTCCGAGGTTCACTGTAATGTCCAGGTAATAAAGTCACGAACAGATTCATGAACCAATAAAACTTCAAACACACAGCAGCAGCACCACCACCACCACCGAGAAAAGAAAGAGCAGAAACTAAAAGCTAAATAGATAGATAGGCTAAGGCGGCAAAGAGATGTACCATCATGTTTCATCAGCCTCATTCTTGCATCTCTTGGCCAACACTTCTTATTGTTATACCCAACCATATTCTCGTTGTTTGGATCAGGATGTTCGATAAGATACCGCTGAATTAGGTCACGTGCCTCTTCACGAGAGAAACGAAACAACATGTGTACTCTATCAATGTAACGGGAATACAATCGAATGGGATGCCTGGTCTCAACTCTGGTGTCTGCATAAGTAATGAATTCATTGGGCATCCGAGAAGGACCGGCAATTTCAGTGGCTCGGGTCAAACCAAGAAGCAACAGATCAAGCACAAGCCCATAATATTGCACAACAAAGGAGGCGACTTGCAGACCGGGAATGAGACCGTAGCTGTTCGTATGGCTCATATCCTTGTATGACAAAACGACATTGTTTTTACCAGTTATATACTCAGCAAGTGATGGTTCGAGAACCAAACATAAAAGCCTGCAAACGGTGAATCGGATAAGGAAATGGAAGTAGGAGTGAGTTTAATGCATAAATTTGCAAGAAAGAGGACGACGAATGATTTACCTCTTAAGCAAGATCAAATCAATTTTCTCCAAGAGCTTCTCAAACTTTGTTTGCAACACCACCACGCACTGGCCATCACTTGCATCCCATATCGCTTGCAAGTTATTTATACCTTGACACCATTTGTACACCAGCAGAGGAGGCGGTTCGGAATCCGCAGGCTTGACCCAATTAGGGAACAGTTGTCGTCTGTCACCTTCGTACCACAAATACTGATCAAGGTACGCATCTGTGATTTTCTCGAGAGGTTCAATCTCATAAACAGGAAGCAGATGACTGTACAGATCCATAAACTCGATGCCGACCTGTGAAAGATGCGTGCGTACGTATTGGATGTTAAATTGCAAAACTGTAAGACGGGTCATGAGACATTAAAACAAACGGCTGGCGGGGGTTTGGTTTACCTCCTTGAAGACACGCTGGCTTGACAAGTGACGTTTTATCCTGGATAGAGCCTCGTGAGGGTTGTCGTATGCTTGTTCGATAAGACCCAATTCTTCCCTTTGCGATTGATTCAGTCTCACTGCCACACTGTAAGACTCCTTCAGCCTCTCTAGTGCAAGCACAAGAAGTTTGGTGTCATGTTTGTACCACAGTGGTGGAAACGGTATAGGAGAAAACTTCCTTGATTCCAGCCAATGGGCTGTCGTGGTGTAGATGACCACAGCTTCTTCCGGGGTGATGTACGGACCATCTTTCAAGTAGTTGTGTTGCCTTTCCTGCAAATAGAAAGGAAATGTGATTTGTCGAACAGGTAAGAAAATGCTTTTGCCCCCAAAAGGGAGCCAAAACATACGACGCCAGACTAGATGTCGAACGAATATAAAGGATGCAAGAACATGAGAAAATAGACAATCGGAGTAGACAAATGTCAAAAGTCATATGATGTGTATGATGGAGAGCCCATCAGGGTGAAGTCAAAGACTGAAAGCAAACTGAATTTGATTTTTACCTTCTCGGCCTTTAAAATTAAACGAGTTAATCTTCCTAGATTTTTTCGACAAACGGTCTTATCCACAGTTGCACCCCTTCTGATACGTTCCCGATTGTAGTGAGCGACATTCGTCCACCAGTCCGCCTTGGATTTTACGTAGCGAAGTATCGTATTCTCAATCGGCACTGCAAGTGCCGGGACCTGAAAGAAACAAACCAGCATGACTCAACCCACGGGAAGAAGAAGCGAACGAGAATCCACGAGATCATACATAAGCTCTCCTCTCCTCTCCTCCACATTAGATTAGCTTACCTTCCATGGTATGTTGGCTTTCCAACAGCGCCACGCTTCACTAAGATGTTGCAAGATAGTCCTCGCCTTGTTCTGCCTAATACCCTCTGCAGAGCACAGAGCGACGAGTTACTAGTATTTTTTATTCGATACAAAGTGGTTGACCAAATCGCACTTATCTTAGAAATTAAAAACATCATTCGTGTGTGGTCTTACCAGGCATCGCATCAAGAATATCATGCATCACAGCAGCCCGGAGCTCCAAATCAAAGTGGCTTTCGACACGTTGCTTCGTAACTGTCTTGGCAACTCCTTCAGAATGACGACCCTGGAACTGACGTGCGAGTAAATTGGCCAACCATCTTTCTAGCAGCGGCACAATCCCACGAAGGAAGAACAACCACACCCTCCACGTGGGTGCCCAAAACCCACAGCCAGGTCCCTTCCCAACAGGACCAGTATTGAAACGATAGTAAATCAAATGCTTCAAATCTTTACACATTCTAATCTGCCGCATGAGACGGTACTTGTAACGATACATACCGGTCAACTGGCCGACATGAGAGAAAATATAGTGCAGGCCATCAGCTAATTGAAAAGCGTCGACGTTTCCCAGGCGGAATTGGACGTTGGCATCGACGACAAGCTTCGTCAGACGGAGTATCTCCCGACACAGATGAAAGGCATTGCCGAACCGCGACTTCTTTCGCTCCTTTGTGGTAAGTGTTTTCACAGGCTTTAAATTGAAATTATAATCAAGGTGAAGATAATTAAGACTTTTCCGATGAATCAACAGATTCAGCATATTGTAACCTTGCTGACAGACTTGCAGCCCTGCCTCCACCCAGTCTAGTTGTGTCGTTTGGAAGAATTTAGTTGCCTGAAGTGACCGGAATAAGTGTTTCTTCTTGTGCGCCTTGGGAGGTCGATGATGCAACTCGTTCAATACAAAACATTTCAACAACTTCTGATAACTGACACGAACTTTAACCGGGTAGGATGGAGGACTGCAAATAATAGCACAAGAGTTAAGAAAAGCAAGGAACTAATTCAATTCTAACGAAAACAAGATGGTGATAAATAAAATACACAGCAGATTCAGCACGACATACCAATGCTCCTTGTACCATTCCGACACAAGAGCTATATCTTCAGCTCGTCTTGTTCGACCAGATCTCATATTAAATGGGTGTGGCGCAAATAGCAATGAGATACCGGCTGCTGTTGTGTCGGTATATATTGGAGTCTCGTGCAGGAGAGGTTCGACTCCTTGGGGAAGGAAAAAATCTTCCTCATCATTCTCGTGTTGAACTTTTTTCCAAGAGATGGGATTTATTAAAGGATCGAAGTAAAACACAGGCAAATCAGGATCCTCGGCTTTTATGTACATTATCTTGGGGCCGTGATACGGGCTGAGCTTAACTTTCCTTGGCCTGTTGTTGTACAGATGAGGGAATGCTATCCTATACTCGGTTCTTAGTGGCTGACGAATTATAAGCTTATTGATATCGTTAAATTCATTCCAATCTTCGTCTCCCTTCTCCGTATCACGATACAATGGCTCAAACTTGGGACCTCCTGCAATTATCTCAACAAAAGTATTCGTAAGGAAAAAGAAGGGTGAACAGATCACAACATTAGCACACATCTGTAAAGTGAAATATATATATATATATATATATATATATATACACACATACATACATGCAGATCACAACGAATAAAATATTCAAATCTAAAAATACGTAATATGATTATTCACTAACAAATTGTGAAGAAGAACAACACAGTGAGATAGATGTATACCAGGTATGCACATGTTTAACGCTTTGGCAGTGAAGAACGACTCCATATCGAACAAGTAAAAGTAATTGCGGTCGATCAGATCAGAGAGTAGCTGCCCAGCAAGCCGATGAAGATTTGCCATTATGGGAAGCGAAAGATACCACCTTCTGTAACTAGGACCATTTATAAGCTTCGTTTTCACTAGAGGTTTATGATCATAGAACCACGAGTACACAGCAGCATCTTCTTCGTCGTCCAATTCTATCTGAATAGCCTCCAGGGGTTCCACATCTAACAAATTGTCAGCGTAGTCTAACGGAGGCTCCTCATCATCGAAAGGTGGGAAACGCATTCTTTTAAAGTGTCTTCGGTCTCTTTTCTCCCTTCGCATCATGATCCACATCGTGCCCCACTGCCAAAACACAAACCAGAGACAATAAAAATAAGATTCCTACTATCAAGGATTATATATATATATGATGATGATGATGATGATGATGCTTACTATCTTGTTTCACACAAACTCAATCTTATTTAGCAGTTTCTCAAATTACAGTGATGCTTCAACAAAATTTTGACTTTTCGGGGACTGTTTATTGTCAATTTAGATTAAAAAAAACATGATGTGTACTAGGAGGACATGTATATTGCTCTTCGACCTGGAAGCCGTCATGAAGAAGTATATTTTGATGATCAAACAAGACACACACCTGCGCCAGGTATATAGGTTCAGCCACCCATGGGATCTCATTCACGAACGTGATTGCACCAGTTGTATGATACAGGACTTTCACATTGCGAACCTAAATCGAAAAAAGAAAGAAAAATTTTATTTTGTTAGAAGATTTAAGTAGTAATTCCAAAAATTCTCGAAACCTGACCTGAGGAGACATTGCTGATGAGAGGCAAACAAGAAAAAAAAAAGGGGTACCTGCTCCCACGGCATAGGCATATTCTCGAGAAGCTTGTAAACTGCATGAGGAACGAACTTCAAAGCTCCTAGGTATACGCGTTTATCATACCGATGTTTCTTCGACGACATATCTCCATGATCTCTGTCCAAAAAAGGAAAGCAAACAATATCGATTAACTTGAAACTAGGATCGCCATGTCTGTTTATCACAAATGACGCAAATATCAACCATAAACTAGTTGTACTCAAGTTCCCAATATAACAGCACAATCATCCATTCATCCACCTCACAACTACGCCAGCAATAAAATGAAATCATTCATACTGCCAAAAAACAAACCTTCAAATGCAAAATAGTGTGTGTCATTCAATATTTTCATCATACAAAGGGGAAAAGACATCCGAAACACATCTTCTTCTAACAATTCATAGGTTGAAATATATGTCTTCCATCAATATCTACGCTTCGATCCCACTGGGTTAGAAAGACTTTTTAGGTCCAAAGTATCAAATTAAATTCAAACCCTGGCACAAACTAACCCGACAAACCTTTGGTGCAACTAACAATCTCAAGTATATAACCTTAACAGATACATCATAATACATTCTTTTTTAAGCACAATTCAAAATAATAATAATAATAATAATAATAATAATAATAATAAAGGAAAAAAATATTTTATAGTCGGTCAATAAACATAATGAACTCCCACAAAACTTCTGAAACGATTGCTGATAGAACTCACACACTTCACCGCTTGAGAATAGTAGAATCAACATATGAAAGACCGACCATGGGGCTAAAAGTGATTTTAGTTTCTGTAAACCTAAAAACCAATTTTAAGCGTTGTTCATCACACTCTCGCACTAAAACCGACATCTTCCTAGTGGAATCGGAATCAGAGAGAGAACCACAAAAGAGCCCGAGAAAAGGGAGAGCACCTGATTATCTTTCTGACGTGCTCCGGTGGCATATCCTCCTTCTGTGTCTCGACGAACCCAAACTTCCTCTTCTCCCCATATCGCTTGGCGTTGAACTGGTGCCACTTCCTCGCCTTCTCCACCAGTTGCGCCTCCAGCTCCCCTGGCGAGGGCGGTATGCTGTAAGGCGGCTGCACCGCTGGCGGGGGAGGGGCCATCCGAGGCCCCGGCATCATTCCTGGTGGCGCCATCGGAGCCGACGACGACGGCGCGCCGCCGTTCCACATCTTGATCTTTACCCTACGCAAAAATCGGGAGCCAAGGGGAAGAGACCGCGACTTCCTCCTTTGTCTGGGGTTTCGGACTGGAGGAGGGAGAGAGCTCTTTCTAAACGAGGAAGGCGAATGGGACGGAAGCGAGGGGGCGTGTATGGGGTAACGAGGGGATTATTTATAGATCGAGCGGGTCCAGTCGGTCGGGGCGCGAGGAGTCTGCTTTCAGAGTCGTGTTCCGCCATCAGCTTTGTCCGTTTATCATGTTCCAAACGCGAATCTTGGCGGGAGTTTTAATCGGATCATCACGGGTGACGGCGGCTAAAAATCATTTTTTTTCGTGGAAAAATGTAAAAAATTGCAATTTCTATATATATGTATATATATATATATATATATAGTATATTTATATATATGGAATAGAGATAGGTCTATTGACTATCTAACACTGAGATTGGGGATTGTTGAATAAGATAAATCTAATATTGAGATAATTATCTATAGGCGAATGAGAAAATTATCTTTTTTTTTTTTGCGTATTTCACGGATGTTACCTCTTTTTTCAAAATTTTCAAACAGTCACCAATATTTTTCATGTTCCAAAAATATTGGTTGGTTTTTAATCAAAAAATATTATAAGGTTAGTTTAAAAACACTATATAGTGTTATAACATGGTATTTTATTTTAAACACTATATTTTTTTTTTAAAACACTATATAATGTTTTTGAACCAAATATTGATGTCACACTGTTTTAAAATAAAACACTATACAGTATTTTTAAAACACTATAAAATAAATAATAATTGACGAGATGCATCTAATATTAGGATATAACAAAAATTAGGAAGTAAATAATAATTATGAGATGTATATAGGGCGATTGCTAGGAAAAATATACTATTTTAAGATATTTTTCGAATGATATCTTTTTTATATAATTCCTAAACAGTGACCACTTATTTCAAAATTTTCAAAAACATCTCCCCAAAGCTGTCATGTATTTTTTTCAGCCCAATCCAAAACATGTTTCCTGTAAACTATTTACAGTATTTTATGTATTAATTTTTATCCAAAAAATATGTTTTATGTATTAATTTACAGTATTATATGTATTAATTTCAAAAAATTCTAATTGAAAAATCTTACAACTTTCTGACTTTATTAAATCATATTCTTGTCAAACACTCAAACGATAAGTTTAAATTTGATTTATTTTTTTATTAAATTTTTTTTTTTGTGAAGATTACATGCAAATCAAATTTATCATGACACCATAACAATTGAGTTTTATAAAGCATATGCCTACTGTTGGCTCAGATGATTATAAGAATTATTAATTTTGAATTTAACTCAAGTATAATTTTAATTGTGGAGCTTAATTTCTAGTCGAATGAAGATAATTATTAAATATTAAGAAAAATATCATTGAAGCTCATGTGAAGAGTTGACACCTGGCCGCCCATTATGGCATATCAACGATGCATTGTTTTGACATTTTGGCATTGCATTAAGTGAGGATATTTAAATCGATAGAGGAATTCCACGTTAATGACTCGACACTAGACATACAATTTAAAGCACAGTCACGATGGTATAACTTGGGTTGTCGCTTCAAATCTATTATTGTGATTCTTATGGGAGCTTCCTATTAGATTTAATTCTTATAATTTAATTTTTAAAATTATTATTATTTTGATGATTACATATGAAAGGACATGTCACTTAGGACAATTTTGCCTTTCCAGTATGACTAGTGAGGTATTTCTAAGCTCTAATACATATATGTCTCCTGGACAATTGCCTTTCCAGTATCACTTTTCAGTATGACTGGCTTTTGAGGTGTTTCTAAGCTTATCCATATACATCATATTCACTTTTACTCATCATAAATAACTATTGTTTTGTATGGACCTAAATCCAAAAGCTTGGCCTATGCTTTTCTTGAAACGTGGGAGATTTTATGATTTACTGTGTGATATATTCTATTTATGTAAATGTAAAAGAATGGAAATATTATTCACATATGAAAAAAAAAATTATACACTCTTAAATTTCCAACAAGGTTTACCTTGCAAAATGTTTAGATGCTAAATGTTCTTGAAATAATATGGGGCTACGATATATGAAGATTAAGATGTTAATTTTTCAAAATTTTGGGATTTCAATTCTTGTTAATGATAATATATAACTTATTTAATATTTTTTTATAATATTTATAAAAATACAAATGAGTAAGTTATATATTCAATATTATGAGTAAATTATTAATTCTTTCATGTTAAATTTTATTAAAAATATAGGGGCCTTAACTATCTTATTTGTATATATGAATTTGTTTACATGTATCTTGTTATACTTATTATTTACATTTTGGACACATTTGTCAATTAATTAAATATATGATTTATGATTATAAGTTTATTCTTGCTATGGATGCCAAACAATAAAAAAAAATTGACTACATAATTCATCATGATAGTATTAATAAAGATATAAATATAAAATGTCTGTTATCCTATATCATCGAGGGGGGATACATTAGCGGATCATCGAACGATAAGAACTCAATCTCTATAAAAGAAATTATTTAAAAAAGATTTAATATGATAATAGTAAGTTGATTGATCAATCAAAGAGCATATCGAAAAATAAAGAATAAACAATCCATTAGTGAATGCTTATTGCTAAGATGTGGTGGTAATAAAAGAGTTTTAACTCTTAAATAGACTTGAAATTCTGTATTATGCAAGATGTGACTCTGTACATATCCCTTAATAGGGGCACACTTTTGTACGAGGATATCTATATAAAATCATAAGGAATCGAGCAATTCCTAAAAGCTCAACTGAAAAATTAAGATTCATGCACATTTATTAACATGCAACCCTGTGGTAAATTATATGTATTTGTTAGGATCGAGAGCACTAAGAGGGGGGGGGGGTGAATTAGTGCAGCGGAAATCTTTCAGCGATTAAAAACGAAAGCTGCGTTCGTTCGATAAAAACTATTTTGATGCAAAACCCGATTCTAAGATTACTTATGATTAAGTGCAGTTTACGTTTAAACACAGTTAGCGTCTAAACGCAGTTTGCGTCTAAATGCAGATTGCGTCTAAACTCAGATTGCGTCTAAGCGCAGTTTGCGTCTAAGCGCAGATTGCGTCTAAGCACAGTTTGCGTCTAAGCACAGATTGTGTCTAAGCGCAGTTTGCGTCTAAACACAGTTTGCATCTAAGCGCAGTTTAAGCAGAAGTATAAAGACAATGTGCTGCTATTGTATAGCTCAAAAAGTAATCTGCAAAAAGCAGATTTACGTCTAAACACAGATTTACGTCTAAACGCAGATTTACGTCTAAACGCAGATTTACGTCTTAAACGCAGATTTACGTTAGAACTTTAAAACTCGTTTGTATACTCGCAGAAGGCAGTATGCAGTTGAAATCAAGATGTAAACGTAAACTGAAATCTGATGATTGTGCGAGGAAAGCCGATTTACGTCTAAATGCAGTTTTACGTCTAAATGTTGAAACTCGTTCGTAAAATTGCAGAAGATAGTTTGCAGTTATAAATAGAATCAAAATGTAAATGTAAACTGCAAGGAAACTCGTTCGTAAAAGCGCAGAAGACAGTTCGCAGTTATAAACAGATTCAAGATGTAAATGTAAGCTGCAATGTAAAGATCGTACGAAAACACCTATTGACGTCTGAATCCAGATTCGGAAAGATTAGAACTTAGAAACTTGTTCGTAAAGGTGCAGAGAGCAGTAGTTATGTAGGAGGTTTGCAGTAATGATAAGGTACTTGAAATAAAAGCAAACCAGAGATTTAGAGTGGTTCGGTCAGTCTTGACCTACTCCACTTTTGGCTTCCTCCTCCGACGAGGTCACCGACGTCAACTAGCTGCCTTCCTTCAATGGGCGAAGGCCAACTGCCCTTTTACAGTTTCTCTCCTTTTGACGGGCTCAGGAGACAACCCTTACAGATCCTTTCTCTCCTCTCTTTACAACTCAAGACTTGAAGAACAGAAAAGAGGAGAACTTTTGGACTTTACACAAATTTGAGCTCTTAGAATCACTGAAAAGATCAAGAATTCGGTGTGGATCTATATCCCTTCAGTGCTGAATGGGTGGGGTATTTATAGGCCCCAACCCAATTCAAATTTGGAGCTCAAAACGATCAAATCCCGGAATTTCGGGATCAGGCGGTTGCACCTCTTGACTGGAGAGGTTGCACCGCCTGGCAGAGCTCAAAGACCGAGCTCAGGCGGTGCCACCTCTCTGTCAGGGAGGTTGCACCGCCCAGTCTTGCTCGAAGACTGAGCTCAGGCGGTGCCACCTCTCTGTCACGGAGGTTGCACCGCCCAGTCTAGCTCAAAGACTGAGCTCAGGCGGTGCCACCTCTCTGTCAGGGAGGTTGCACCGCCTAGTCTAGCTCGAAGACTGAGCTCAGGCGGTGCCACCTCCTGGCTGGGGAGTTTGCACCGCCCAGTCTCGCTGGGAGGCTTAGCCCAGGCGATGCCACCTCCTGGCCTAGGCGGTTGCACCTCCTGGTGCAATCAGGGTCCGAATGGTTAGCTCCATTCGGCCCAATTTCAATCTTTTCAGGGGCCCAATTGCCCCAAGATTAAGCTAATGGGATCACCTCCCATTTTCCAACTTAATCAATGTGCTAACTACGATTAAATCTAAGACAATTTCTGCAGCTTTGCTCCGATGCGTCAATCGCTTCTTCCGGCGAGTTTCCGGCGAACTTCCGTCGATCATCCGATGAACCCTCGGTGATTCTTCTACAGACTTCCGGCAAACTCCTGGACTTTGCGACGATCCACTTGGCGAGTTCCGACGAGCTTCGCTTGGCAAGCTTCTGGACTTCTCGGATCTGTTCTCGCAGAACCTCCGACGACCGTCCGAACTTCCGTCGAACTCTCGAACTCCCAACGTGATCATGAACTTGACTCCGGCGCAACTCCTGCTGCTTGTCTAACTTTCATCGTAGTTAATCCTGCACACTTAAAACAAAACTTCGATCGAGACAATTAATCCTAAGCAATTAACTAAGTTGTCCGACATGTCATTGGTCCCTCGACGCTTCGTCCGATTCTTCGGCGCATCGTCCTCTCCTGCAACCTATTGCCCAATCGGCCAGTTGACTCCGCAACTACGATATCCTTGGCACAATACCCGCTCTTCTTGGCCTGATGCCCGATTCCACGGCCCGAAGCCTTCTGTCGATACGTTGACCGATCCACCGGCCCGACGTCCAATCTTCTGACATGTTCCTTCGGCACAACATGATTTTCCTGCTTTAATTGTCTCATCCTGATCGAAGCATCCTGCGTCACTCAAAACGCAGATTAAATCATAAACATATATCAAGTAGTTTCATCATCAAAATACGAGATTCAACAATCTCCCCCTTTTTAATGATGACAACCACTTGATGACGGAGTTAAACTTAACTCCCGGAGTTTAAACAAACTCCCCCTATCAATATGTCATATTGATAGAACCTTGAATTCAAACTGAATTCAAGTCATTGCAATATTCATTATGAATACTTGCAACACGTCAACATGAACATATGCATAAACTTATGCATCACATGTCATGTCATCAACATACTTCTCCCCCATTGTCATCAACAAAAAGGAGAAGTATCACAATCAAGTGTTTGTGATATTGGTTCAACTCATTGCATGAAAAACATAATATCAAGTTTTATCATCATGCAATTTTGCTAGAAAATATAGCAAGTGTTGAATCATGCTTAGAACATTCATTCTATCAAGTTTTAGATATGCAAGTTTTATAGCATATAAGATAGCACTTTTGGTAATGTTCAAGATAGCAAGTTCTACATCATGTAAGCTAGCAAATTAGAGATGTTCAAGAAGGCAACTCTTGCTTCTTGAAAATTTTGTTCACTTTGCTAGATGCGCAAGTTAGCATTTTTGCCTCTTGAGATAGGCAAGATAGCACATTAGCTTCTTTTGAGATAGCAACTTTTTGCTTCTCTTTAGACCAACAAGCTAGCAATTTTTACGATATACAAGTTTCACAATATATAAGCTAGCAAAAATTTCGAAAGCAAATGCAAGATAGCTTTCTTGTGTAAGCTCATGATTCTTGCTTCATATTGCAATGTGCAAATTGCAAGTTTTGCTTCTTGAGATATTCAAGATAGTGATGTTCAAGAAGATAATTTTTCTTCTTGAAATAAGCAAGTTAGCAATCTTTGCTACTTAAGATAGGCAAGCTAGCAATCAAGTTTTTGCATCTTCTTGACTTGTACAAGCTAGCTATCTCCCCCTTTGTCATTGTCAAAAAGAAAGGAAGAATACAGTTTTGTAGTTCTTTTTCCTTTTACAATGATTTCAAAATCATGACAAAGGATGAATAATCAAGTCATGAATGTCAAGACAATTTTTCATCATGAATATCATTGCATGCATCGTTATCCTAGGTTGAAGTATTACATGCATAATTTCATATCATCATTCATAATTACATTAATGTTTCAATATAGCAATTTTTTCTCAAAGTGTGTAACTTAGCACTCATAGCATTTTAAATCATGATTTACATCATATGCAATACATCACATCTTAATTAGAAAGCACAAGTATTGCATGCATAATTGCACATCATAAATATACCATGATGGTATCAATTTTGTCAAATTATATCCTACCATACATGATTGAAACTTCTTATTTGTATATATCAAAACAAATTAATGAATATTTCATGTATTCTTCTCTTCACATAAGGAATATCAAGAAGAATTATTAGGTGATGAGATAAACATTTCATGAATACAAGGAATTGCATAAAAATCATATCATAAGTGTTTCATGTATTCATATTATCACATGAAGCATACAGGACAACAATGCAAAGAAATCATGTCATGAAGAATATCAATGTGAAAATTCAGCAACGATCACATGATACAATCGCAAGGCATGATATAATTATGCGACATATCATGAGATGATAATTTATCATATCAATGAAAGATATCAATGAGGATCAATTCGTGAATACCAAAGATATGATTCATGGTTCATTACAATTCTTCATAACAAGTTCATGATCAAGATTCATATAATTCTTAATAAAGCAAATTGATGTACAATCATCACACAAGACATACAAGGCGAAGAAATCTTGTTATTTCTGTATTATGAAATATATGATATCAAGGCTCATGATTCATTTGAAAAGATATAGTACAAAGAGCAACTTGAAACATTCATATCAAGATCACATTTTAAAATATTCCAAGTTTCAAGATATCAATATGACACTTCATTGAATTCTAAGAAATCAAAAGACAAGTTGCATTTCATTTGAAGAACTCCTTTTTGATAAATGTAGGGAGCATAATGAACGATCTTGATTTATAAAGAGCTTCATGTTATAATTATCAAGATCATGATTTTAATAATTATTTTCTTTAGCAAAAATACTATCATTCATATTTCGAGATGGAATTTATAAGCAGGAATCATTTCATCAAATCCATTTTAGAAAAATATTTTTCATAAGTGTATGAGAAAATCCGATTGTTAGGATACCAATTGTTAAGTGAATCCGAAAATGAAATTAGTACTTTCATGCATTCGGATAAGATTTTGCTATAGATTTTCAAGTTCAATTATGAAGATAAAACATGCTCATGATCATAAAAATTTATGTATCCAAAAAATATAATTTCCAACATGTTATAGTGTAAAATCATCATGGCAATTAAGTGTTTTGAGCATTGAATCAAGAATGTCCGAAAAATAATCTTAACACGTTTATGCATTCGAGCATATTTTTGCCATAGTTTTTCAAATATACTCATGAGAATAACACATGCTTATCATCGGCTTAAAATCTCATGCATAAAATTGTTAATCAAAATATTTAATTTCATCATTATGCATTTCTTCAAATCAAACATGATCTTTAATCAAAATCGAGAAATAACAATGGAAATCAACGTAATACACATTATTACTTCTTAACTATGATTTCATATTTTCAATCAAGATCATTTTATTTGTTTATCATAAAATATGCAATATTATCATTTTTGAAATTACTTAGTATGATCATAATAATTTTTTTTTTTAAACATGTAATTTTTAAGAAAATTAATTCTAAACTAAAAGAGAAAAATACATCATGAAAGCATCAAGTAATTTCAAAATAAATTAGGGGGATTTCGATTACCTCATCATTGTAGGCTGTTAAGTCGTAGTTTGCCGCCTTGCTTTTGTTGACTTTCTCTTCTTCGGAGGAGCTCGATTCATCCCAATTTTTGTTCTTCTTCTTGCGTTTAAAGCAAGTAGTTCGATTCTTTTTGCTTTTTAATTTTCGTTTCATTTGTAGTTTAAGTTCACCATCACTTGAGTTTATGCTCGAGTGGTCTTCAAATGTTCTATGTCCCAAATCCTTCCTGTTCTTTGGAAGGTTGGTTTGTTCATCATTGTCCTCATCACTTGAGTCATCGCTCAAGTGGCATTCATTTGTCCAGAGTTCCAAATCCTTCCTGTTCTTTGGAAGGTGATTGTGTTCAACATGTTCATCATGTGCATTGTGCACCATTTCATATGTCATCAATGAACCAATTAGTTCTTCAAGTGGTAAGTTGTTTAGATTTTTAGCTTCTTGTATTGCAGTTACTTTTGAATCCCACTTTTTAGAAAGAGAACGCAAAATTTTGTTTACGAGTTCAAAATCCAAAAAACATTTTCCAAGAGCTCTTAAACTATTGACGATATCCGTGAAACGGGTGTACATGTCGCCTATAGTCTCGCTTGGTTACATTTGAAAAAGCTCGAAATCATGCAATAAAAAGTTAACTTTCGAGTCTTTGACTTTACTAGTTCTCTCGTGCGTGATTTCAAGTGTTCGCCAAATGTCAAAAGCCGTTTCGCACGTGGAAATCCGATTGAACTCATTTTTGTCCAAAGCGCAAAATAAGGCATTCATAGCCTTTGCGTTTAAAAAAAAATACTACTTTTCCAAATCCGACCATTCGTTCATCGGTTTAGAGGGAAGTTGAAAACCGTTTTCAACAATATTCCATAAATCCAGATTTAGAGAAATCAAGAAAACTCTCATTCGAGTTTTCCAATAAGTGTAGTCCAATCCGTTAAAGAACGGTGGACGAAAGACCGACAAGCCCTCTTGAAGAGCCATTTCTCTCGGGTGTAAATCCGAAATGAGAAATACCCCGCTCTGATACCAATTGTTAGGATCGAGAGCACTAAGAGGGGGGGGGTGAATTAGTGCAACGGAAATCTTTCAGCGATTAAAAACGAAAGCTACGTTCGTTCGATAAAAACTATTTTGATGCAAAAGCCGATTCTAAGATTACTTATGATTAAGTGCAGTTTACGTTTAAACATAGTTAGCATCTAAATGCAGTTTGCGTCTAAATGCAGATTGCGTCTAAACTCAGATTGCGTCTAAGCGCAATTTGCGTCTAAGCGCAGTTTGCGTCTAAACACAGTTTGCGTCTAAGCGTAGTTTAAGCAGAAGTATAAAGACAATGTTCTGCTATTGTACAGCTCAAAAAGTAATCTGCAAAAAGTAGATTTACGTGTAAACGCAGATTTACGTCTTAAACGCGTATTTACGTCTGAACTTTGAAACTCATTTGTATACTCGCAGAAGGCAGTATGCAGTTGAAATCAAGACGTAAACGTAAACTAAAATCTGATGATTGTGCGAGGAAAGCCGATTTACGTCTAAATGTAATTTTACATCTAAATGTTGAAACTCGTTCATAAAATTACAGAAGACAGTTTGCAGTTATAAATAGAATCAAAATGTAAATGTAAATTGCAAGGAAACTCGTTCGTAAAAGCGTAGAAGACAGTTCGCAGTTATAAACAGATTCAAGACGTAAATGTAAGCTGCAATGTAAAGATCGTACGAAAACACCTATTGACGTCTGAATCCAGATTCGGAAAGATTAGAACTTAGAAACTTGTTCGTAAAGGCGCAGAGAGCCATAGTTATGTAGGAGGTTTGCAGTAATGATAAGGTACTCGAAATAAAAGCAAACCAGAGATTTAGAGTGGTTCGGTCAGTCTTGACCTACTCCACTTTTGGCTTCCTCCTCCGACGAGGTCACCGACGTCAACTAGCTGCCTTCCTTCAATGGGAGAAGGCCAACTGCCCTTTTACAGTTTCTCTCCTTTTGACGGGCTCAGGAGACAACCCTTACAGATCCTTTCTCTCCTCTCTTTACAACTCAAGACTTGAAGAACAGAAAAGAGGAGAACTTTTGGACTTTACACAAATTTGAGCTCTTAGAATCACTGAAAAGATCAAGAATTCGGTGTGGATCTATATCCCTTCAGTGCTGAATGGGTGGGGTATTTATAGGCCCCAACCCAATTCAAATTTGGAGCTCAAAACGATCAAATCCCGGAATTTCGGGATCAGGCGGTTGCACCTCTTGACTGGAGAGGTTGCACCGCCTGGCAGAGCTCGAAGACCGAGCTCAGGCGGTGCCACCTCTCTGTCAGGGAGGTTGCACCACCCAGTCTTGCTCAAAGACTGAGCTCAGGCGGTGCCACCTCTTTGTCAGGGAGGTTGCACCGCCTAGTCTAGCTCGAAGACTGAGCTCAGGCGGTGCCACCTCTCTGTCAGGGAGGTTGCACCGCCTAGTCTAGCTCGAAGACTGAGCTCAAGCGGTGCCACCTCCTGGCTGGGGAGGTTGCACCGCCCAGTCTCGCTGGGAGGCTTAGCCCAGGCGGTGCCACCTCCTGGCCTAGGCGGTTGCACCTCCTGGTGCAATCAGGGTCCGAATGGTTAGCTCCATTCGGCCCAATTTCAATCTTTTCAGGGGCCCAATTGCCCCAAGATTAAGCTAATGGGATCACTTCCCATTTTCCAACTTAATCAACGTGCTAACTACGATTAAATCTAAGACAATTTTTGCAGCTTTGCTCCGATGCGTCAATCGCTTCTTCCGGCGAGTTTCCGGCGAACTTCCGTCGATCATCCGATGAACCCTCGGTGATTCTTCTGCGGACTTCCGGCAAACTCCTGGACTTTGCGACGATCTACTTGGCGAGTTTCGACGAGCTTCGCTTGGCAAGCTTCTGGACTTCTCGGATCTGTTCTCGCAGAACCTCCGACGACCGTCCGAACTTCCGTCGAACTCTCGAACTCCCAACGTGATCATGAACTTGACTCCGGCGCAACTCCTGCTGCTTGTCTAACTTTCATCGTAGTTAATCCTGCACACTTAAAACAAAACTTCGATCGAGACAATTAATCCTAAGCAATTAACCAAGTTGTCCGACATGTCATTGGTCCCTCGACGCTTCGTTCGATTCTTCGGCGCATCGTCCTCTCCTGCAGCCTATTGCCCAATCGGCCAGTTGACTCCTCAACTCCGATATCCTTGGCACAATACCCGCTCTTCTTGGCCCGATGCCCGATTCCACGGCCCGAAGCCTTCTGTCGATACGTTGACCGATCCACCGGCCCGACGTCCAATCTTCTGACATGTTCCTTCGGCACAACATGATTTTCCTGCTTTAATTGTCTCATCCTGATCGAAGCATCCTACGTCACTCAAAACGCAGATTAAATCATAAACATATATCAAGTAGTTTCATCATCAAAATACGAGATTCAACAGTATTATGTGTGTAATAGTAAAAATTTGAATAAAAAAAATATATAGCAAGACTTAGTCCACATCATTTCGTTTATATTGAAAGTTATTTACTTAATTGAAATTCAAACTTTATAAATGACTTCACTGTTCATATAGTCTAAGCATTGAGCAACCACTTTGTTATTTTTGTTTATTAATGAATTTAATTTTAATCTTAAAAGTTTTAAGTTTTGTGGATTATTGTTAGATTAAATTTATTAAAATTTAAAAAATTTTAAAATTATTTTTTGATGATTATATATGAAAGGACATGTCCTTTGGATAAATGCAAATATTTATATGGTAATTTTTGGGGCATTTGTAGGCTCTATAAATAGAGTCTAAACCCCTTAATAAATCTAATTTAGAGAACAGTATTGCTATTTGTTTTGGTATAAAAAGTAAGCCAAATCACTCCACTCTAAGGGATAATACAAGTTTGAATCTTGGGATAGAACCCAATCTTGATCCATCCTACATGTAAGGATATAATTTTTTTTAAGACAATGATTACGTGCTTTCTTTCTATACTTCATCTTTTAACTTTTTATTTATTTTATTATTTTTTTAATCGAAATCTAAATACCTCATGTTTTACCTCAAAATTCTCCTCATTCTTATGATTATCTATCATACTACATGATTAGACTCGCTTTAGATTCAATGTGAAATCAAATCATCCAAATTTATTTATTGATTTAAGCATAAGAAGAATTTTATCGAGTACAACCCCTTTGTAATCTTACATGATTTTTAGATAGGAATTCAATGTTGTCATTTCTAGTCACCTTGTGACATATTTGGTAGTTGCATTAGAGTCTTTCCGGATAAGATAATAAAGAAAACAATAAAACATAAATATACAAGATTTTATTATTATTTTTGGTTATGTATGAACTTACCTTTCCACACATTAATCCATCCTTAATCCATTGGACGAGACCATTCAAATATTGAATGGTCTAATGTAATTGTGACATTTCAAACAAATAATATAGGAATGGAGACAAACAACTAATGTAAATTTAGATTCGACTCGACCAATTTGGAAGTCAGATTGCATATGTGAGGAAAGTTCTTTATACGACGTGTTCGTCAAGAACACATTCAAATATTGTAAATTAAAATTTTTTTTTTCTTGAAACAGTGACTACAAAAGAAAAATTGAAATAACTTACTCGCCCTTACATGTACCAAAACAAGCATTGAGATCCCTTACATATATTTTATCCCTTCTAGTTTCGTAGGCCTGCAAAATTTAAAATAAGAAGCATTGAGATATTTATAGTATCCATAATATTTATTATAGATGTATTAATATTATTTTATCCCATCTAGTTACGTACGATTGCCCAAGACCTTGCGGGAGAAGCTAGTTGGCCATCTTATCATTGACATGTGTTAGAAAGCAATGTAATCTGGATTCAAGATAGCAACGGTTATGATCGAAATCCATATCCTCGTAATTGCATGAATTGCGTAATATTCGTAATTGCATGAATTGCGCAATATCCGAACATAACTGCCCCAAATATCTATCATAAAAGGGGTTCATAGGTAAGACACCTTGAGAAAATACAAAGAGATATTATCAGAAATGCCTCGACATAGTTGTTTTGCATGATTCATATGAATTTCAAAGTTTAGCTCCCAATCAACTTCTTGCTCGGATAACCACACCAATCACGGCTCGACACCATATGAGCCTACTCAATAATTAAACCACATGAACATCGATTTAAAAAAATATATCAAAGAAATATTTTATCTATATAATAGAATATTCCTATGGTTAAATCCACAATCATCACACCATAGTTATCAAGGTCGATTATTATTTACTTGAAACTCCAACATTCTATTTTGGAACTAATTAGAGCATTAGAGGAACCACATCGCACCTTAGTCTTTATCCAAGATGGCATCTAATTAGGCTTTTGAGACCCTCTTATTGTATACATAGACTCAAATTGAGTCAGGTTAATCCAAATATTACCGACATCTATTATATCATTTTGGTGCTAAAAAGAGAGCCCATGTCATAAGAATGTTATGTAGTTGACCAGTTAATAAGTGCTTGAACTAGGGTACACTGTTCGTGACCCATAGTATCTTCACTAATAATAGACAACAATCGATGTTTCTAACTATAAACACTTTCACCTCAATACAGACCCTAATATAGTACTAACGATTATTCAATAACCTTAGTTTCTCTCAACTAGTTGAGAACTATACCCACATGATGGTCCCCATGGAGGTCTTCCTAAGCTCCACTTAAACAAATTCAGATGCTGATTGGAATGATGTATTATTTTATCATCTCTCTCCTCCCTCAACTAACCCAATTGACAATAGCCCATGCCCTATAGTAATCAACAACCCTACTAACACTCAGTTGAGATCCCTTGAATAATCGTGACATGTCGCCCCTGAATGCCAACAACCAATTGAGCATCTAATAGATGGAGTGTCGTGATCTCTTATCATTGAGTTCAACAAGCCTTATTATCCTTAGTTAATGGTGTCTAAGTTAGAGGCCCGATCCGTGGGCTCTATATACCCATTGGCCCTAACTTCAACTGATAGATCGATGCCCAGAGGATATGCATTGATAATTTCACATGTAGAAGGAGGGAGATTTAATAAACTTTTATTGAATCTCCGATTTTGATAATAAAATTAATTAATAAATTAATAATTTAATCCATATATTGAGAAAAGTGATGCAGGACTAATTACGATCATGAAAAGGTAAAATAATTAAAGAAGAATAGAATATTGGGTCAGAGTCAAAGATCAAGCATCGGGCTAGAAGAATAAAGGGATATGCCAAAGGTTCAGACGATATGTCGGAAGCTTATCGGGAGTTCGTCGAAAGCTCGTTGGAAGATCGCCAGGAGTGTGCCGAAAGTTTCACTGAGAGTTCGGATGAACAATTGATATGCTGGACAACTAGGATTGATTGTATTATAATTATTTAGCCTTATTATTATAGTTAGGGTTTCAATTTGAGTTAGTTTTGGAAGAAATCCTACTAACTCAATTAGGGGCTAACTGGGCTTGAATCAAGGCTGAATTGGGCTGGATGGATAGCCTATTCCATGACCTAGTGCCATGTCAAGCAGTGGCATTGCTAGAGCTGGCGATGGAACCGCTTGAGGCTTAGCCTCCTAGGGAGTCTAGGCGGTGGTACCGCCCAAGCAAGCGATGGTACCACTAGAGCCCAGTCTCCGAGGCCCTATCAAGCAGTAGTATCACCAGACTAGACAATGGTACTACTTAGTGTCTGGGAGTACTAGCGGTGGTACCGCCAGTACCCCGGAAACCTTGGATGAGACACTCTTTGGCTCTATTTTTGAAGCTATTTAGGGCCTATAAATACCCCACTCTTTCCTGCATGAAAGAGCACGAAAAGTGAATAAAAATTAGTGTGAAATGCTATTATAATCTTTAAATGTTCCCTTTCTCTAGCTCTAAGTTTTGAATTCAGTTCGAGGGAAGGATGAGTGAATTGCAAATGCTGTCTTCTAAACCCGTGAAAAGGAGAAAAGGGTTGTAAGAGAATATTTAGTCTTCGCCAATTGAAATAAGACCATTAATAAACGTCGGTGGCCTCAACAGAGGAGGAATCGAGAGTAAATGTAGGTCACGACGACCAAACCACTATAAATTTGATATGCATCTTCTTTCTCCTCCTCATTACTATTATTTTTCTACTTTAACTACTTATTACATTTACTCTAAGTCAAGCATACTTGGATATCATTTCCGATATGGTTTCATCGAATCAAGCTTTTCCAAATTATTGAAGTTTTCTAAATTAACGTAGTTTTTCTAAAAAAAACTAATTCACACCCCCCCTCTTAGTACCGATTTCAATCCTAACAGTTGGTATCGGAGCCAAGGTTTTTCTCATTTAGTTAACACCCAAGAGTAATAACTTTCACCAGTAATTAAGAGGGTCTTTCTATCACTCATCCTCCTATGTTCAATAGGATGAACTATACGTATTAGAAAATTAGAATGAGTATTTTCTTGCATTCTATGGATTTCGATTTATGGAATATTATTGAAAGTAGTTTTGAAAAGTCTTACAAATTAATGAATGAATGAAATGATTTGGAGAAGAAGACTTTATCTTTGAATGCTAAAGCGATGAACGCTTTGTTTTTCACTCTTGATAAAAATAAATTTAATCGAGTTTCTATATGCGAAACTGTATATGAGATTTGGCACATACTCGAAGTCACACACAAAGGCACAAGTAGGGTTAAAGAGTCAAAAATTAATATTTTGGTTTATAGCTATAAGTTGTTTCGTATGAAACCAAGTAAGACCATTGGCGATATGTATACCCATTTTAGGGATGTCATCAATGGTATAAAAGCACTTGGTAAAAGTTTTCTAGTATTGAACTTGTCAATAAAATACTAAGATCCCTTCCAAAAAGTTGGGATCATAAAGTAACGGCAATATAAGAAGCAAAGGACTTGAACAATTTTTCACTCGAAGAACTTATTTGGTCTTTGATGACTTATGAAATGATATATATTGCATATGATAAACTTGAGAACAACCTTCCAAAGAACAAGAAATATTTGATACTTAGAACGAAAGAAGACCATTTGGGAGAAAACTCAAAGCGACAATGATGACTTAGCACTTCTTACAAGAAAGTTTAATTTTTTTTTAAAAAGGAACAAAACAAAACAAAACAAGACACTAAGAACAAAAGTGAACTAAAAAAGGATCAAATAATTTGTTATGAGTGTAAGAAGCGGGGGCACTTCAAAAATGAATGTTCCCAAGTGAAGAAAAAACTACTAAAGAAAAAAAAATGCTTAAAGCTACTTGGGACGACTCAAGTGCATTTGAAAATGAGAAGCCTATCAACAAAGAAGTTATAAATTACGCATTAATGATATTTGGCAATGAGGTATGTAACTTAAACGCATCTTCTTTATCTTACGATGAATTATATTATCTTTAATGATTTGTTTGATGATTTTAAATTAGTTAGTAAAAAGTATAAATTATTAAAAAAAGAGCATGCTTATCTTGTTAGTGAATTTGATAAATTAAAAAATGAGCATGATGGTAGTATATTAGCTCTCTGCACTAAGTGTGAAGAGATAGATTCACTTAAGGAAGAAAATATTTTACTATAAGAAATATTAGAAAAAATTAAAATAGGTAATAAATCTCTATACATGATCTTTGCTAATAGGGGTTATGTTCATAGAAAGGAAGGAATTGACTTTGTGAGTAACACTTAACAAAAGCCAACTATCTTTTTTAAAGGATCTACATTACATGTCTCACCTACAAATAAATATATTTTTTATGAAAAATATTGACATTATACTTATAGATGTTCTATTAAAAAGTATAGTCCACACAAATTAGTTTGAGTGCCTAAAGGAACCTTAAATAACTCAATAATAATAGTTAAAATAGGTAGATCTATTAATGAGGGACCCAAAGTTAAATGGGTATCTAAAAGAAAATCTCATTTCTTGTAGATATGTTTACAATCAAAAGCTAAGAGCAAAAGATGGTATATTATAATAGATGTTCAAGTCACATGACCGAAGATCCAACACACTTCTCTAAGCTTACTAGCCAAGATGAATGGTACGTTATCTTCGGAGACAACAACAAAGGAAAAATTATTGGCAAAGGAATCATAGGTAATAAGTCAAACCTTTTAATTAAAGATGTGTTATTAGCAGATGGTTTAAAACATAATCTACTAAGCATTAGTCAATTGTGTGATAAAGGATAAATATATCATTAAATTTGAATCTAATGCTTGTATAATTGAAAGATCACACAAAAATAGATCTATGATTGCCTTAAAAATAATAATAAATAGTCTCTCCCAACGGACCCTATCTACGATCGATCTCCCCTCACAAAAATCCCCGACAAACCATCGGTTGTACCACTAGTCATTACACATGCAAACCCGGCTTACGACATTGCACTGCGCCATGCACTAGGCCCCTTGGGGAGCAACCCGATACAAGCCGCTCTTTAGGGGGGGAGAATCATAGGGCACATTTCAGTAACCTGCCCTCCAACCACTGTTCATAGCCACATTAGCGTCAAGGTCAACATAACAGACCACGCCCCCCGGTCAATGTCATTCCAAAAGTGTCGGACGGCGCTGATCGAGTATAGTGCCATCTCGTAAAGATTGGGATGGCACCAACCGAGTACAACACCATCCCGTAAAGATCAAGATAGTGTCGATCGAGTACAGCACCGTCCCGCAAAAGTCGGGACAGCGCTGCTCGAGTACTGCGTTATCCTATAAAGATCGGGATAGTGCTGACCAAGTACAGCGCCGTCCCGCAAAGATCGGGACAACGTCGACCAAGTACGGTGCCATCTCGTAAAGGTAGGGACGACACCGAGTACGACATCATTGTTCGATGCCATGGCACTGAGGACGCCCTATATCTGCTCCAGGGGTAAGCCCGCCACCCAACAGGACAGGTATAGTTGGTCCTCGGGTTGAGGGATAAAAATCCATTGTGAAGCTGGCAATAGGGATCGATTCTTGGCCCATTTTTTGCCCGGTTCTAACAAAATCTTCGGAGGGGTCGAACTCAGGAGCCCCCTTCCCGACCTCGATCTATGTGCAGGGATAGACAATAGGGAGGAAGGCGGTTAGCTAAGGGGGAGTCTTCATATCTCGAAGCCCATATTTGAGCCCGATCCCCTATCGGATGACGGCTCCTACCGACCAAGAACCAACGTGGATGATCTTGCTCACTCAGGATCGAACCAAGCCATGCCGACCCACTCAGCAATGGTGTAAATGATCACTATCAGTGTAATGTGGTTCCAATCTTCTATTTTGAAAGAAGCCAGTATCCTAAATCTCGGGTCATGTGAGTTGATGATATGATGATTGGGTGTTCATCGTCAAGGAAGACCTAAACAACAATTAGGTAACTAGTACAAAATAAAGACATGCTGCTATTGGCGACCACATTAGCATAAAATCATAACGAACGCATCCTCTCGATTAAATGTAAGTAATTCAAAGTATAATAATCTTCCTAAAACCATATAGTTAGTACTACCACTATAATCAATAGTGGTTTGGATACAAATCATTTGATTAAATGATTTACTCCTACCTGTTGGGTCCAGCCCATATGTGGGCTTGGACAATTGGGCCTATTCAGCCCAAATCAGCAAATGAAAGAAATTAAAAAGAGGAGAGAGAAGGTGAGAAAAAAGTGAGATCAGAGTGCGCGTGCAGCGTGTGGCGGTGTGCAGAGGAAAGATGAGAGAGAAAAATTAGGTTTCTGAGTTTTCTACTTGACGATCGGTGGCCAAACATTGTCAGTTTCGGCCCAAATTTTATGTGGAGAATCCTTGCAGCAAACTCTACAATCCTAATAGTGTTAATCTACAGTTTACCGTCTCTAAGGTGCTTTCCTACGATATCCACTTTCTGAGACCTAGAATTCTCTTTTGAGGAGATCCATCCAATATATGCTGAGCCAAGATATATGATCTTGATGTTATTCTGATCCTCTAGTTATTTTAGAGAAGACCTACTGTAAACCTATTATCAGTATTATTGATAATGGAAGTTTGAGGTAGACTACGGTCCCGTGGTTTTTCCCACATTGGGTTTTCCACGTTAAAAATATTTGGTCTCATTGTGTGATTGATTTTTGCTCTATTGTTTATGCTGTGTTGGATGATATTTTTATTTGGACATCAAGTTGGTATTTTAATGAGGAACCTATTTTGATACACAAAGAGGGAAAGAATTATTCCGCTTTAACAGGTTTCTTCCCAACAAGTGGTATCAGAGCATCAGGTTGTTTGGTGCTAGTTTTCTTGTGTGATTGAAATAGAGCAGTTAGATGGTATGATTAAATTGAACTTATCAAATTATTCCACTTGGAGGCATCTGATGGAAGATTTGCTCTATGTTAGGATCGAGAGCACTAAGAGGGGGGGGGGGGTGAATTAGTGCAGCGGAAAACTTTCTGCGATTAAAATCGAAAGCTGCGTTTGAACGATAAAAACAACTTCTGTATGAAAGTCAATCTATGCAGGCAGTTTGCAGCTATGATGAAAACCAGAATATCGGCGCAAACTGAAATCCGACGTTCGTACGAAGAAACTGATTTACGTCTAAATGCTGATTCGTAAATCACTTGATTAGATAAGACGCAGTTTAAGCAGGAGTATAAAGGCAGTGTGCTGTTATGGTAAAGCTCAAAACGTAAATGCAATCTGCAATATGATGATCATACGAAAAAGCAAATTTACGTCTAAACGCAGATTTACGTCTGAACCTTGAAACTCGTTCGTAAAATCACAGAGGGCAGTAAGCTATTGAGAAGTTTGCAGTGAAGGTAAAATGCTCAAAGGAAATGCAAACCGAGATTTATAGTGGTTCGGTCAATCTTGACCTACTCCACTTTTGGCTTCCTCCACCGACGAGGTCACCGACGTCAACTAGAGGCCTTCCTTCAATAGGCGAAGGCCAACCACCCTCTTACAGATTCACTCCTTTTGACGGGCTTAGGAGATAACCCTTACAGAAGTTTTCTCTCCTCTCTTTACAACTCAAACTTTGAAGAACAGAAAGAGGAGAACTAGCAGTTTTGAGCTCTAAGAACCACAAAAAGACAGCAAGATTTTGAGTGTGTGTTATGTGCTTTCAGTGCTGAATGGGTAGGGTATTTACAGGCCCCAACCCAGTTCAAATTTGGAGCTCAAATATGTCAATTCCCGAAATTCCGGGATCAGGCAGTTGCACCTCCTGACTGGGGCAGTTGCACCGCTTGGCAGAGCTCGAAGACTGAGCCTCTGGGCGGTGCCACCTCTATCAGGGGCGATTGCACCTCTCTGCCAGAGCTCAAAAATCGAGCTCAAGCGGTTGCACCGCCTGACTGGGGAGGTTGCACCGCCTAGCAGAGCTCGAAACTTGAGCTCTAGCGGTGCTACCTCTTGACAGAAGAGGTTGCATCGCCCAGTCTCGCTCGGAGACTGAGCCCGGGGTGATGCCACCTCTTGGCTGGGGCGGTTGCACTGCCCAGTCTCGTTGGGAGACATAGCCTGGGTGGTGCTACCTCCTGGCTTGGGCGGTTGCACCTCCCACAGCAACCTGGGTCCGAATGGGTTAATCCATTCGGCCCAATTTGAGTTCTTCAGGGGCCCAATTGCCCCAAGATTAAGCTAATGGGATCACCTCCCATTTCTAACTTAATCAATGTGCTAACTACGATTATTTCCTAAGACAAATTCTGCAGCTTGCTCCGGTGCGTCAATCGCTTCTTCCGGCGAGTTTCCGGCAAAATTTCGTCGATCATCCGACGAACCCTCGGTGATGCTCTTGCGGACTTCCGGCAAACTCCTAGACTTGCGATGATCCACTTGGCAAGTTCCGACAAGCTCCTTTGGCAAGCTTCTGGACTTCTCAGATTTGTTCCCGCAGAACCTCCGACGACAGTCCGAACTTCCGTCGAGCTCTGGAACTCCCAACGTGATCATTGTCATGACTCCGGCGCAACTCCTACTGGATGTCTTACTTTCATCGTAGTTAATCCTGCACACTCAAAACAAAAACTTCGATCGAGACAATTAATCCTAAGCAATTAACCAAGTTGTCCGACATGTCATTGGTCCCTCGACGCTTCGTCCGATTCTTTGGCGCATCGTCCTCTCCTGCAGCCTATTGCCCAATCGGCCAGTTGACTCTGCAACTCCGATATCCTTGGCACAATACCCGCTCTTCTTGGTCCGATGCCCGAGTCCACGACCCGAAGCCTTCTGTCGATACGTCGACCGATCCACCATCCCGACGTCTAATCTTCTGACATGTTTCTCTGGCATAACATGATTTTCCTGCTTTAATTGTCTCATCCTGATCAAAGCATCCTGCGTCACTCAAAATGCAGATTAAATCATAGACATATATCAAGTAGTTTCATCATCAAAATACGAGATTCAACACTCTATTGCAAAGATTTGTATAAGCCTATCAAGGTTAAAGATAAACCTTCTACTATGGACGATGAAGAATGGGAAGTTCAACATAGAAAAGCCATTGCCTATATTAGAAGATGGATGGATATAAACTTACATGAGCATATTTCAGATGAAACCAGAGCTGATGTTGTTTGGTAAAGGTTAGAAAACCTCTTTGCGAAAAAGATAGTGGGAAATAGAATTTCTCTCCTCAAAAGGCTTGTAAATTTGAAGTATAAAGATGGTGGTAACATTGTTGAGCACATAAGCCTATTTCAAAGTCTTGCAAACAAGTTGATTGCTATGAAAATGAATATAGATGATGAGATGCAGAGATTATTACTTCTTAGCTCTTTACCAGAAAGTTGGGAAACGTATGTGATGACTATTTGTAACTCCACGCCAGAGGGGACTCTAACCATAGATATGGTTAAAGACAGTTTTCTAAATGAAGATGCCAGAAGGAAAGAACAGGGTGAATCTTCTTCTAGTGCATTTGTTACTGAAAAACAAGAAAGACGTGGAAGAAGTCATAGCAGAAATCCATATGGTTATAGAGGAAGATCCAAGTCTAGAAGAGATATCAAATGTTTTCATTGTAACAGGCCAGGTCACATGAAGAAAGAGTGTAGGTTTTGGAAGCGAGAACAGAATGAAATGAAGAAAAATGAGAAAGAGACCAATACAGTTGCTGCTGAAGGTAATATCACTATTGTTTGTGATGAAGGTTGTTTTAGCCTTGTAGCTCAGGACAGTAGCTGGGTAATTGACTCTAGTGCTTCATTTCATGTCACTTCTCATGGTGATTTCTTTAGATCTTACACTGCAGGTGATTTTGGTAATGTCAGAATGGGAAACAATGGTACATCTAAGATTGTGGGTATTGGAGATATTTGCTTGGAGACCAGTATTGTGAGCAAATTAATACTCAAAGATGTAAGACATGTTCCAGATATTCGTCTTAACTTGATATCTACAGGTAGACTTGATGATGAGGGCTTTGCACATTATTTTGGTGAAAGTAAATGGAAACTCACTAAAGGTTCTCTAATTGTGACAAAAGGAAAGAAGATTAACTCTTTTTATGTCATGGAAGCTAAGCTACACAAAGGAGAGATTAATGCAATTCGAAAAGGTGAAAGTATAGATCTTTGGCATAAGAGGCTTGGACATATCAGCGAGAAGGGACTTCAAACTCTTGCTAGAAAGCAGTTCTTACCAGAGTTGCAAGGTACATCTCTTAAATCTTGTGATCATTGCTTAGTTGGAAAAACACATAGAGTTGCATTTCAGACATATCCATCATCTAGAAGATCTGATGTTATTGATTTAGTTCATACTGATGTTTGTACTATGCAAACTAGAACTCTTGAATGTGCTCTTTATTTTGTTACTTTTATTGATGACCATTCTAGAAAAGTTTGGACTTTTTCTTTGAAATCTAAAGACCAGGTACTCGATGCTTTCAAGGAGTTTCATGTCAGTGTTGAAAGAGAAACTGGTAGGAAGCTAAAGTGTGTTCGATCAGATAATGATGGCGAGTACATGGGTCCTTTTGAGAATTATTGCAGGTTTCATGGTATTAGGCTTGAGAAAACAGTTCCTAAAACTCCTCAGCAGAACGGTGTGACAGAAAGGATGAACAGAACCATTGAAGAAAGGATTAGGTGTATGCTTTCTCACGCCAAGTTACCGAAGTCATTTTGGGGGGAGGCTATGAGAACTACAATTGACCTGATAAATCTCTCTCCATCAGTTCCTCTACAAGGTGATGTTCCAGAGAGAGTATGGAGAGGAAAAGATATATCTTATAATCATTTGATAGTCTTTGGGTGTAAAGCATTTGTTCATATTCCCAAAGATGAGAGGTCCAAGCTTGATAATAAGGCAAAAGCATGTATCTTCTTGGGATATGGTCATGAAGAGTTTGGGTACAGATTATGGGATCCAGTGAACAAGAAGATTATTAGAAGCAGAGATGTTGTGTTTCTTGAAGACCAATTGTTTGATGATAGTGGTAATGTTGAGAAGCCAGAAACCTCTGTTTATATTCCTTGGAGTTTGGGTCCAGTTCCTTCACCTGTAGTTCATGATGATCATGGGGGAGATGAAGAAGAAGATCATGGTGAGAATGCAAGTGATGATACACCTACAGTTGATGATGCTGAACCAACTGAACATGCACCTTCACCACCAGTTGAGACTCCATTGAGAAGATCCACTAGAGAGCGACAACCCTCTACCAGATATCCTCCACATGAGTATGTTATACTTACTGACGGGGGAGAGCCAGAAACTTACCAAGAAGCTATTCTACATGAGAATAAGAGTGAGTGGGTTAAAGCCATGCAAGAAGAGATGAGATCCTTGCTTGAGAACCACACCTATGACTTGGTAAAGTTGCCTAAAGAGAAGAAAGCTCTCAAGAATAAGTGAGTTTATAAATTGAAGACTGAAAATAATAGCTCACAACACAAATACAAGGCACGACTAGTTGTGAAAGGATTCAGTCAGAAGAAAGGTATTGACTTTGAAGAAATATTTTCTCCGGTTGTGAAAATGTCCTCTATCCGAGTTGTTTTTGGTTTGGCTGCCCGCTTGAATTTAGAAGTTGAACAACTTGATGTAAAAACAGTATTTCTTCATGGTGACTTAGAAGAAGAAATTTACATGGAGCAACCAGAAGATTTCAAAGTCAAGGGAAAAAAAAATATGGTGTGTAAGCTTAGGAAAAGCTTATATGGACTCAAACAGGCACCTAGACAGTGGTACAATAAGTTAGATTCCTTTATGATGAGCTAAGGGTATGATAGAACCACATCTGATCATTGTGTGTTTATGAAGAAATTTTCAGATGATGATTTTATTATTTTACTGCTATATGTTGATGATATGTTGATTGTTGGCCATGATGTTGAAAAAATTGGAAAGCTTAAAAGAGAGCTAAGTAAGTCTTTTGCCATGAAAGACTTGGGATCGGTGAAACAAATACTTGGCATGAAGATTCTTCGTGATAGGAAGAAAAGAAAGATTTGGTTATCTTAGGAGACTTATATTGAAAAGGTTCTTGAAAGATTCAACATGAATAAAGCCAAAGCAGTTTGTTCCCCACTTGCAGGTCATTTCAAGCTGAGTTCGAAATAATGTCCTACAAGTGAGAAAGAAAAAGAAGAAATATCCAGAGTGCCTTACTCATATGCAATAAGCAGTTTGATGTATGCTATGGTTTGTACTAGGCTAGATATAGCTCATGCAGTTGGAGTTGTTAGCCGATTTCTCTCAAATCCTGGAAAAGAACATTGGGCAGTAGTGAAATGGATATTAAGATATCTAAGAGGTACTTCCAGGTTGTGTTTATGTTTTGGCAGTGATGAACCTGTGTTAGAAGGTTACACAAATGCAGACATGGCAGGAGATACTGATTCCAGGAAGTCCACTTCGGGATTCTTGATGACATTTGCAGGGGGAGCAGTCTCTTGGCAATCTAAGTTACAAAAGTGTGTTGCTCTATCAACCACAGAAGCAGAATACATAGCAGTTACTGAAGCATGTAAGGAAACTTTGTGGATGAAAAAGTTTCTACAAGAATTGGGCTTGAAACAGGAAGTATATACTGTTTACTATGATAGTCAGAGCACCATTCACCTCTTCAAGAATTCAACATACCATTCTAGATCCAAGCATATTGATGTGAGATATCACTGGATTCGTGATGTGCTTGAGTTGAAAGAATTACATTTGGAAAAGGTGCATACCAATGAGAATGGTTCAGATATGTTGACAAAGTCTTTGCCTAAGGAGAAGCTTGAAGCATGTAGGCGAAGAGCGGGCTTGGTACAACCCACCATATGAGCTGGAGGGGGAGAATTGTTGGTTCCAGCCCATATGTGGGCTTGGACAATTGAGCCTATTCAGCCCAAATCAGCAAATGAAAGAAATTAAAACGAGGAGAGAGAAGGTGAGAAAAAAGTGAGATCAGCGTGCAGCGTGTGGCGACGTTCAGAGGAAAGATGAGAGAGAAATAGAGAAAGAAAAATTAGGTTTCTGAGTTTTCTGCTTGACGATCGGTGGCCAAACGTTGTTAGTTTCGGCCCAAATTTTATGTGGAGAATCCTTGCAGCAAACTCTACAATCCTAACGGTGTTGATCTACAGTTTACCCTCTCTAAGGTACTTTCCTGCGATATCTACTTTCTGAGACCTAGAATTCTTTTTGAGGAGATCCATCTAAGATTTGCTATTCTTGAGGCAAGATATATGATCTTGATGTTATTACGATCCTCTAGTTATTCTAGAGAAGACCTACTGTAAACCTATTATTAGTATTATTGATAGTGGAAGTTTGAGGTGGACTACGGTCCCGTGGTTTTTCTCACATTGGGTTTTTCACGTTAAAAAGATTTGGTCTCATTGTGTGATTGATTTTTGCTCTATTGTTTATATTGTGCTTGATGATATTTTTATTTGAACATCTATTTTAATACACAAAAGGGAAAGAATTATTCCGCTTTAACATGTTTCTTCCTAACACTACCTTCGTTGACTTGAGTAATCCACGGGTCCTCAAGTAGGTGCATCCAAAGTTCAAAAAAAAATTCCACATCTAGCTTTTAAATAGAGAGAACCCTTAGACATGTCTTTCATCAAACTTTCCTTGTCTCAGTGAAAGATGATAGATACTATTAAAAAAAGATAGACCTCCAAATTCATTCAAATCTATATATCAAGGTGACGTTCAAAATGGATTATTAATATGAACGAAGCTTAATGACGCCTTTTGATTTCCTTCATATCCTCCCTTTAATTGATGATGATGTCTACAGAAACTTGAAACGTGACTCTGTTATTTTCACTTCTTACCCTTTTATTCTTTTGCTTTTGTTTGATTAGGTGTACGTTGTTGCTGCAGATGCAGGGTTTTTGCATCGTTGGGTACTGTTTTAGATTGATTGCTTGTGGTAAAGAGGCATGGAGCAGTCTTGTCTTTTATTTTTATTTTTATTTTTTCGTAAATAATAAGTGATGAGAGTGAAATTTGATCTAGTAATTTTTTTTACTAGCTAAATTTTATTCGACACATTGAAAAATCTTAACCAAATATGGTTTCGAATCTTCAACCTAGTGTGTTGAAAAAATTATGATTTAAAATGTTCGATCTAAGAAAAATAAATTGGAAATATTATCATTAAACTAATATTCTACTTGTTTAAATTTATATTATTATTATTATTATTATTATTATTATTATTATTCTAGTTGTTGTTGATAGGTTTAGATCGGTAACTCCTTCACCTTGATGATATCATGAGATGATGATGATGATGATATTATTATTATTAGAGGCTGTTGATCGATGAATAGTGAGCTAAGCCAGTACGTGTTCGTCACTTCACTGAATTTAATCTGAAATCATAAAGAATTCTTGATAAGAGTCATCTTGTTGGTCACATCTTGCAAGACTTCAATACAAATGTTGGACTACGACATCGAACAAACAAGAGAGAACATTTATTTCAACAAATTATATTACAAGCCTCTTAAACGGAAGACGGGAGGAGCAATATTCCAACAAACATCAGAAATAGATTTGCTCTTCAACACAATCACCACATCAGAAGCAGTGAGGATATTACGACCAAAAAGAAGAAAAGATGTCAACATATTTGTGAAGGGAACAGAGATGTTGTCATCTACAACATCACTGATAGGAAGAGACTCCACCAAAGTGGCTGCCAAAGAAACTCTTCTGACTGTCTGCTCCCAATCCAAATGCACATATCCAAAAACACAGAACTAGCAGAGCGTCCTGCAACACAAAGATCTAGGAGCAGTAGAACCACATGAAGCCAAACACAAACGTGGAGATACTCCCAACCCACCTCATATGTTCATTGTAGGGAAGCTTGATCTCCCCGTACCTTCTGCCCACTATTTTAGCAAAACCCTGTAGACGCATGCAATGGCTTCCAACTCGAGGTTGATAGCCACGAGGAAAACTAACAGGAGCATGGACTTACCATTACCACCACTCACTATTGCCAGTGATACAAAAACACCAGTGTCAAAAACAGTGGTACAGTGAATTAGATCCGTATGAGATTAGCAAATTATTATTAAGGAACAGAGTGAGATGTAGAAACAAGAGATTACTCAGGTCTTCCATCTCTTGTAAGGGATCTGACAAGGCCTTCATCACTAAGAATGCCAAGGCCATAACTTTGAACCATATGAAGTTCAAAATAGGAACAACTGCAACAAAATATCATGCCTCCTCCGAAGAGCTACAAAATTGATCAGGCTAACACAGTTATATATGAACTTGTGATGAAAAATGAGAAGGCTAAGACAAGGAACAGTAGAAGAAGATGTTCTCAGAAATTGGAACGAAACCAGTTTCTACCTGAAAACTGGCCTAAGTGGATAGGTACAGGAGTCCTGTCAATACATGTACAGAAGTCGATGATAGTTTATTTCTTACAATCGCCCCGTTGTTGTCGCAATATAAGGAGATCGGTTCCTCGCTATCCGGCACGACTCCCAAGATATGTGATGAACTTCAATCGCTAGTAAAATAGTGGGAGTCGTGCTGGGTAGTGATGAGCCGATCTCCTTATATTGTGATAATAACGGGACGATTGCAAGAAATAAACTATCAAGATATTGACTTCTATCTTAATATGCTCCCACTATTTTACTAGCGAGTCACACGACACCCTCATCACGTGAAACGGAAGTCTCCGGCAGACTTCTAGTGGGGATCAGGATCCAATTAGCGTCTTAGTGTAACCTCGAGGGACTCGGCCAAACACACTAAGCCTAAAAGGTAGGCAACTCGTATTGATCACAACTACTTGTGATTCTTGTCTTGTTCAGCCTCTGAATCACCATGGTCTCGAGGGACTCGACCAACCATGATGCTCGGTTAAGTCAACACCTTCGTTACAAGATGAGTCTGATTTGATGATATACTCTCAAGGGACTCGATCAAGCATACCATGTCCTAAGATCACCGGTGACATCTCTATGTCATAAACAAGATAGCGAATCACGATATAGGTGAGTCTGGAGGTACTCAACCAACTCAACCTACACCGGGAATCAGTTCCTACTTATAACGATGGAAGGCCACGTGGGTCAATCTAATTGCCTCACGTTTATCGACTTAATATTATCGAGAGAGATATTTCTATGATTTGGTCTCCTAATATGATATGTCACACATATACATATTTAATATATATCTACATCGCATGCAAATATATATACATATCTAATATGTGTATAAGTAATCACACCAGATGATCATGGACCACAACCTAATGTGATTAGGCCTGAGCCAATAGGCATAATCACTCACATCAAGATCTATGTGTGCAACGGTACATCTCTATGCCCTGTGATCGTCCATCTCGTCCTCGTCCGTTCTGTCGACATCTCGATGCATCTTCATGCATCGCGATCGTCCATCTCGTGGGTCCCGCCATCGCATCTATGCTCTCGCTACGTCTCCTCATGTGATTACAACTTAATCATAGACACGCAGGCCCGACAATAAATGAGAAATACAATGGAGGCTCGCAGACCCCAATAATAATAATCACAAGTACACACATCACACGGTCCATGATCATCCGTCCACACATCATACATCACATATATAAATAATTATTGTCATGTAGGATTACTAGATAATGATAAAAATAAAATTCAACTAAACTTTTAATTAATTAATATTTTTTTGAAATCAGGGACATGTAGGGAATTTTTGAATTCCTAGGGGTATTTTCATAATTTAGACAAAAAGACAGAAACTGGAATTTCTCAAATTTACAGGGCAAAACTATCTTTTTGCCCCAAAAACCCTAATGCCCTACTCCCCTTTGCTGCCGCTGCCACCACCCTACTGGCGCTGCCCCCTGCCCCCCCCCCGAGCGTTGTGCTCGCGGGTGCAGTGCCCTGCCAGGCGGCCGCCCCTAGGGGGGGGGGGGTTTGCCTGCAGGAGCAGTTGTAACATCCCCCATTTTTAAAAATTTAGTAAAAGGTTTGTTTGTAAAAATAAGGATTATTTAATAATTATTTTATATTAAATGATATTATATTAAAAGTTTATGACTAGGGACCTAAGAGTAAATATTACAAGTTTGATATAATTGATGAAAGATTCAGATTTAAGTTAAAAAAAAAAAAAAGACATGTGTCACTAGCTAACCTAAGGTTGGTGCCACTTATCTTTGCTCTAAAGAAGACACCTAGCCCTTTTCATGCATGCATGACATCTTGCAACTTTTGCATTAGCCAAAACTCAGAAAATTAGATGAAAGGTTAAAGAAAACAAACATGAAGAGTTGCAGCCAAAGTGAGTTTCAGAAGAGAAGGGAAGAAGAAGAAGAAGAAGAAGAAGAGCTTGAGGTTTTTCATCAATTTTTCCACATTTGGGATTCAAATAATTTTAAGGCAAGTATTCTAACCCCATCTCACAGTAACCTTAATCTCTGTTTCCATTTTTATTCTGTAAAATTTGAAAGATTTCAACTGAGAACCAGACCTTCTTTCGTTTTGATACAAAGTCATGAATTGGTAATTTGTTGGCAATCTGACCTCTATGCAATATTTCGGTCATAACATTTTGTAATAAATTATGATTTAGACAAACCTATTCTATTTGAAAGTAGACAAAAAAATATTTATTTTGATACTAAGATCGAATGATTTGGAGTTTAAATGCCTACTAAGACTTTTGTTTAAATTAACCCTACAGATTCTATAAAATAGGGACTGAAATTTCTGACCTCTTGTTGCTTAACTGCTTATAACTTTCTGCCGTGAACTCAGATTCATACAAAGTATGATTTATTCGAATCTAGACTCAAAATTATTTCTGCATATACCTGATTTGAAATTTTTGGAGTACAATTACTAATTGAAACATCTGCTTTCATTGACCCTATGGATTCAGTAAAATAGAGCAAATATTTTCAGACCTTTCCCTACGAAATTATCTGTAACTCCCTGTTGTAAATTCCAATTCTTGTAAAACTTATTTACCTAAAACTAAATTGATAAAGCTTTCTAATGACATATATTTTGTATAAATTGGAGTATAATTGGTTATCCAAATAATTCATACAATATTCTTATCAAATTCTGCCAGAATCGAGCTTTGGTCGATTTCGGCTTTCCTTGTTTATTATCTTTGGAAATCGATTTCGGCAAAAACTCTTACTTCAGTCAAGCTTTACATTATTACCTTAAATTCCTATATACTTTTGTCCTTTATTTATTTGTACATCTACAACTATCATCTAAAGTTCATGTTTGCATCGTAATGATTCGGCACATGCATCCTATTGTTCCGCATTTGCTTTCGACATGTGCCTCTTCTAGTTTTATTTCTTTAGAGATTGAATCCATCTAACTTTCTTATTTCAATTGAACTATATATGATTTCTTGAAATCCTTGTATGCTCTTGCTTTTGTTTCCTTTCAAATCTTAATATATTTGTGAAAGATTATATTTATATCGTCTTGACTCGAAAGACATATGTACATTTCGTTGTTCCACATGTGCTTCCAATATATGCTAATTTCATTATTCATACTGTCCCTTTGTACTATGGTGTTTATGGGATAAAATGTGAACCTTTGTCAAAAATGGTAAAGGGCGTTATTCTTAGAGCTCGCGATGCTCTGTCGGCCCCCTTTGACTTCACTTAGACGTGGGTGGATGAAGCTCCTAAACGTGGTAGACTTATGTTTGGTGGTCATTCACAAATGGATGGACCATATTATGTTATGATCCTACATCACCTTCTATCTGTTTGATATAAAATTTAGAGCCAACCTAGCACTTGGGCAGGGTGAGAGGGCTCGAGTTTGAAAGGGCTACCCGTGGATGGAGTCGAGAACTCATCACGGTGTGGAGCTACCACTGAGTTAAAACTCACATGCACTATGCTAGGGTACAATGTTTGAGCTTCTGTTTCATATTTGTTCTTTGATATGTTCTGAAATGCTTCTTATGCTTCCGAAATATTTCCATATGCCATTGATACATTCCGAAGAATTTCATTCACCATTGATATGTTCCGAACTGTTTCGTATTCCATTGATATCCAAAATGCTCCTTATGTCTTTGTTATGCCTTAAAATTACCATATGCCTTAGATATGCTCCTTATGTCGATGATATGCTCTAATTACCTTTCCTCGATTGTTTGAACAAAACGTGCTTCGAACGATACGACATTGTAATTCTGCATTAAAAAAAAATATGCTACTGTTTCATCTTGTATCTCTGCTTTGTATTTTGATACCTTATTTGTTTGAAACCTATCCTCTTTGCTATGGATATGTTAGTCATTTGCTGAGCTTTATATTCTCACCCCGTTGCTATATAAATTTTTCAGGATAGCTTATCGCTCGCTAAAATATGTAAATTGGGTTGAGGCAGTGGAAAGTTAGAAGATTTTGGGGCAAATCTTTCGTACTTGATATGTTGATGTTGTATAAGTTCCTTTTGTGTGTATCAATGACAAATCTAGATTGATGTATCCTGTAAATATTTGAAAAGTACCTCTCATGTTATGATTTTGGAAATGTTAAGTTTAAACTATGTATTGATATAAACATGTAGTACATGTTGGTTTTGTGATTGCATTAATTACCACGCTTATGGTTTAGTTATGTTATTTTTGGATTTTAAGAATCATCTAGTGACATGATGTATGATTATATGCACAGGTTTTGTGAATTGTGGATTGTAGAGGTGAATGACTTGAACATTTTTCTTAGTGACCTCAAATGTGTGATTGGATCCTGGATTGTTTGTTGAATTATAATATTATCAATCTTGAGTTAGGTTCACACCTCCTGAATGAAAATTATATTCGGGGGGGGGGGGGGGCGGGCGTGACAGAGTGGTATCAGAGCATGGTTTGAGGATCACTGAAATATTTGATATGTTGACGTGTAAAATATTTTGAGGTCTAGTGAACTATATTGATTGGTGAAATTTTTTTTTGATGCATTTTAGGAATCTAGGATGACGAGGGCATTTAGTCCTCCAACTTTATCTGCTTTTGATTAATTATGTGCGATAAAAGGGTTGATCCGGGATATTAAATCAGAGTGGCGTAGTAGAAGCATGGAGAACCTAATACATTAGTAGTAGAAAAATAGATGATGCGATTGGAGAAGATATTTGATGTACGAAATTGTTTTGATGATCAAAAGAATTTTTGGAGATCAAGGACAAGAATAGCAAGGACAAGTTTACCAAAAAAAAAAGAAAAAGAGAGATTATAAATTAATCAGAATGTGATAATAAGAGGGTTAAGACATCATCGATTTGAAAAGGGAAGTCACCACAAAAGATTCAATCCTGTGTACGATGTGAGTTAAATTATGAAATAAGTTTGTATTTGTAGGTGACTGGAGCCTATTTTGCTTGCGAAAATTTGGATCATAAAATTAAAGACTGCCCTTTGAACAAGAAGAATCACTGCCTCATAAATCACTAACCTATGTCAGAGTGTATGTTATCACGGAATATGATTCTAAAGCTTCTGAATTAGTGGTCGAAGGTACTATTCATGTTTTTGAAAGAATGCAAATATTTGTTTGACCATATGTCTCATCTATGATTTGATTCGTAATATTTTGCTTATCACTTGGGCATTCAACCTAGACCACTGGATTATATGCTATATGTAAATACGGCTATTGGGGATTGTTTGATAACAAACTCGATTTGGTCATCTTGTTTGATTTCTATTGGAGAACACGAACTTCTTGCTGATTTGGTTCTCCTAGATATTTGGAGTTTTGATATTATACTAAGTATGGATTGACTATCTTCCAATCATACAAGTATAGATTGTTATACAAAATGATCACTTTTTGCATACTAGATCATCCCCATCTTTTATTTTGAGAGTATTGGGCATGATTTATCTCCTTGCCTGATGTATTTCCAAATGACTTGCTTGGTTTATCTCCAGATAGAGAGGGTGAATTTACTATTGATTTGGTCCCTAGGACAACCCCAATATCTAAGCCTCCTTATAGAATAGCACCACTCGAGCTAGAGAAATTGAAAAAGCAACTATAAGAACTATTAGATAAGGGTTTCATTCGACCTAGTGTTTCACCATGGGGTGCTCCGGTGCTATTAGTTAAGAAGAAGGACAGAACGTTAAGGCTTTGTATTGATTATAAACAATTGAATCAAGTGACCATCAAAAACAAGTATCCCCTACCTAGAATTGATGATTTGTTTGATCAATTACAGGGTGCACAAGTATTCTCCAAGATTGATCTAAGGTCAGGTTACTATCAGTTGAAGATCATGAAGGAGGATATTCCAAAAACAGCTTTTTGAACTCGATATGGTCACTATGAATTCTTAGTGATGCCTTTTGGTTTAACTAATGCCCCTATAACTTTCATGAAACTGATGAATAGGATATTTCAGCCATTCTTGGACGATTGTGTGATTATATTCATTGATGACATATTAGTATATTCAAGGAGTAATCAGGAGCATGAGGAACACTTGAGAAATATATTATCCATACTAAGAGAAAAGAAGTTGTATGCAAAGTTCAGCAAATGTGAATTTTGGTTGAATGAAATTGCTTTCTTAGGCCATGTGATTTCAGGGAAGGGTATATCTGTTGATCCAAAGAAAGTGGAAGCTATTGTTAAGTGGGAAGTACCAACAAATATGATAGAAGTTAGAAGCTTCTTGGGCATGGCAGGTTATTATAGGAGATTTGTGGAGGGATTTTCTCGAATTGCTCAACCTCTCACCAAACTTACTCAAAAGAATGTGAAATTTGTATGGGGTGATGATTGTGAGCAAAGTTTTCAAGAGTTAAAAAGGAGATTGACTAGTGCCCCTATTCTCACTATTCCAAGTGGTGATGAGGGATTTATGGTTTACACTGATGCCTCAAGAAAGGGCCTTGGATGTGTTTTGATGCAAGAAGGGAAAGTGATTGCTTATGCTTCTAGACAACTAAAGAGTTATGAATTGAATTATCCAACTCATGATTTGGAATTGACAGCAATTATTTTTGCTCTAAAGATTTGGAGGCATTACTTGTATGGGTGAACATTTGAAATCTTTACTGATCATAAGAGTTTAAAGTATATTTTTAATCAAAAAGAGTTAAACATGACAACGGAGATGGATAGAACTTCTAAAGGATTATGATTGTACCATTCGTTATCACCCGGGTAAAGCTAATGTTGTAGTAGATGCCCTTAGTAGAAAATCTACAAGTTTTATGGCGACTTTGGTTGTGAAGCAATGGAAGTTATTAGAAGAGAATTATGATTCGAATGTTATGAGAAAAGGGCAAGACTCAATGATATTAATGGCCTCCATCCAAGTGCAATCTGATCTCATTCAACAAATTAAAGAAGGACAACTATGAGATCGACGCTTGATCTGCTTAAGGAATGAAGTAGAAAAGGGATTGAAACTGAATTTTCGAGTTTCAGAGGATGGCCTATTGAAATTTGGAGATAGAATATGTGTTCCAAATGACTCAGATATCAAAAATCAAATCCTGAGGGATGGTCATAATTCAAAGTACACTATGCATCCTGGTAGCACTAAGATGTATAGAGATCTCTAAAATCATTATTGGTAGGAAGGCATGAAGAAGGAGATTGCAATATATGTTTCAAAGTGTTTGACATGTCAGCAAATCAAAGCAGAACACCAAAGACCTGGAGGTTTGTTGCAACCTTTAAATATTCCTAAATGGAAATGGGAATGTATTACCATGGACTTTATTTCAGGACTACCCCGAACTTCTAGAAAGCATGATGCTATTTGGGGTTATCATTGATAGGTTAACGAAATCTACACATTTCCTACCGATCAATATGACTTATTCTCTTGATAGGCTTGCGGATTGATATATAAATGAAATAGTAAGACTTCATGGTGTTCCAAAGGAGATAATCTCTGATAGAGACTCCAGATTTCTATCTAGATTTTGGAGAAGGTTACAAGAATCTATTGGCACTAAAGTCAAGTTTACCATTGCTTATCACCCTCAAACTGATGGTCAATAAGAAAGAACCATTCAAACACTTGAGGATTTGCTTCGAGCCTATGTTAAGGATTGGAAAGGTGAATGGGATAAAGATATTTCTCTTATTGAGTTCACTTATAATAATAGTTATCATTCAAGTATTTAAATGGCTCCTTTTGAAGCTTTATATGAGCGAAAGTGCAGGACGCCTATATGTTGGGAAGAAATTGACGACAAAAAGTTATTAGCACCAGAAAAAGTACAAGAGACTACTGAGAAAATTTAACTTATAAGAAAAAGGTTAAAGACTGCTTAGAGTCGTAAAAAGAGTTATGCTGTTAACATAAGATGAAATATTGAGTTTCAAATCGGGGATTTTGTATTCCTGAAGGTCTCCCCTTCTAAAGGCATTGTAAGATTTGGGAAGAAAGAAAAGTTAAGCCCAAGATTTATTGGACCTTTTGAGATTCTTGAGAGGGTTAGTTCTGTCGCTTACAGGATTGCCTTGCCATCATCATTGTACCATATCCATGATATATTTCATGTTTCAATGATCAGAAAGTATATACCTGATCCCTCTCATATCATTAAGTATGAGCCGATGGTGATTGATAAAGACTTGTCTTATGTGGAAGAGCCCACTCAGATTGTTGATAAAAAAAAGAAAAGATCTTGAGGAATCAGGTTATCCCTCTAGTTAAAGTGATCTGGAGATATCATTTTGGAGAGGAAACAACTTGGGAGCTTGAGGAAGAAATGATGAAAGCTTATCCTCATCTTTTCATTGAATAAGGTATGATAAATTTAGAGGACTAAATTTTTCTTTAAGGAGGGGAGAGTGTAACATCCCCCATTTTTAAAAATTTAGTAAAAGGTTTGTTTGTAAAAATAAGGATTATTTAATAATTATTTTATATTAAATAATATTATATTAAAAGTTTATGGCTAGGGACCTAAGAGTAAATATTATAAGTTTGATATAATTTATGAAAGATTCAGATTTAAGTTAAAAAAAAATAGTGGACATGTGTCACTAGCTAACATAAGGTAGGTGCTACTTATCTTTGCTCTAAAGATGACACTTAGCCCCTTTCATGCATGACACCTTACAATTTTTGCATTATCCAAAACCCAAATAATTAGATGAAAGGTTAAAGAAAACAAACCTGAAGAGTTGCAGCCAACGTGAGTTTGAGAAGAGAAGGGAAGAAGAAGAAGAAGAAGAAGAAGAAGAGCTTGAGGTTTTTCATCAATTTTCTCATATTTGGGATTCAAATAATTTTAAGGCAACTATTTTAACCCCATTCCACAGTCACCTTAATCTCTGTTTCCATTTTTATTCTATAAAATTTGAAAGATTTCAACTGAGAACCAGACCTTCTTTCGATTTGATACAAGGTCATGAATCTATAGTTTTTTGATAATCTAACCTCTATGCAATGGTTCGGTCATAACATTTTGTAATAAATTATGAATTAGACAAAACCTATTCCATTTGAAAGTAGACAAAAAAATCTTTATTTTGATACTAAGATCGAATGATTTGGAGTTTAAATGCCTACTAAGACTTCTGTTTAAATTAACCCTACAGATTCTATAAAATAGGGACTGAAATTTCTGACCTCTTATTGCTTAATTGCTTAAAACTTTCTGCTGTGAACTCAGATTCATACAAAGTATGATTTATTCGAATCTAGACTCAAAATTCTTTCTGTATATAACTAATTTGAAATTTTTGGAGTACAATTACTAACTAAAACATCTGCTTTAATCGACCCTATGGATTTAGTAAAATAGAGCAAATATTTTCAGACATTTTCCTACGAAATTATCTGTAACTCCTTGTTGTAAATTCCAATTCTTATAAAAATTGATTTGCCTAAAACTAGATTGATAAAGCTTTCTAATAACACCATTTTGTATAAATTGGAGCATAATTGATTATCCAAATAGTTCATACAATATTTCTATCAAATTCTGCCAGAATCGAGCTTTGGTTGATTTCGACTTTCCTTGTTTATTCTCTTTGGAAATCGATTTCAGCAAAATCTCTTACTTCAGTCAAGTTTTACATTATTACCTTAAATTCCTGTATACTTTTGTCCTTTATTTATTTGTACATCTACAGCTATCATCTAAAGTTCATGTTTGCATCGTAATGATTCGGCACATGCATCCCATTATTCCGCATTTGCTTTCGATATGTGCATCTTCGAGTTTCATTTCTTTAGATATTGAATTCATCTAACTTTCTTATTTCAATTGAGATATATATGATTTTTTGAAATCCTTGTATGCTCTTGCTTTTGTTTCCTTTCAAATCTGAACACATTTGTGAAAGATTATGTTTATATCGTATTGACTCGAAGGGCATATGTACATTTCGTTGTTCCGCATGTGCTTCCAATATATGCTAATTTCATTATTCATACTGTCCCTTTGTACTCTGGTGTTTGTGGGATAAAATATAAACCTTTGCTAGAAATGGTAAAGGGAGTTATGCTTAGAGCCCGCGATGCTCTGTCAGCCCCCTATGACTTCACTCAGACGTGGGTGGATGGAGCTCCCAGATGTAGGAGACTTATGTTTGGTGGTCATTCAGAAATGGATGGACCATATTATGTTATGATCCCACTTCACCTTCTATCTGTTTGATATAAAATTCAGAGCCGACCTAGCACTTGGGCAGGGTGAGAGGGCTCGAGTTGGAAAGGGCTACCCGTGGATGGAGTCGAGAACTCATCACGACGTGGAGCCACCACTGAGTTAAACCTCACATGCACTATGCTAGGGTACGACGTTTGAGCTTCTGTTTCGTATTTGTTCTTTGATATGTTCTGAAATGCTTCTTATGCTTCTGAAATATTTCCATATGCCATTGATACATTCCGAAGCATTTCATTCACCATTGATATGTTTCGAACTGTTTCGTATTCCATTGATATCCAAAATCCTATTTATGTCTTTGTTATGCCTTGAAATTATCATATGCCTGGGATATGCTCTTTATGTCAATGATATGCTCCAATTACTTTTCCTCGATTGTATGAACAAAACGTGCTTCGAACGATACGACATTGTAATTCTGCATTCAAACAAAACGTGCTACTGTTTCATCTTGTATCTCTACTTTGTATTTTGATACCTTATTTGTTTGAAACCTATCCTCTTTGCTATAGATATGTTAGTCATTTGCTGAGCTTTATATGCTCACCTCGTTGCTATATAAAATTTTCAGGATAGCTTATTGCTCGCTAAAATTTGTAAATTGGGTTGAGGCAGTGGAAAGTTAGAAGATTTTTGGGCAAATCTTTCGTACTTGATATGTTGATGTTGTATAAGTTCCTTTTGTGTGTATCAATGACAAATATAAATTGATGTATCCGGTAAATATTTGAAATGTATCTCTCATGTTATGATTTTGTAAATGTTAAGTTTAAACTATGTATTGATATAAACATGTAGTATATGTTGGTTTTGTAATTGCATTAACTGCCACGCTTATGGATTTATGATATAGTTATGGTTTAGTTAAGTTGCTTTTGGATTTTTAGAATTATCTAGTGACATGATGTATGATTATAAACTATACAGGTTTTGTGAATTGTGGATTGTAGAGGTGAATGACTTGAACATTTTTCTTAGTGATCTCAAATGTGTGATTGGATCCTGGATTGTTTGTTGAATTATAATATTATCAAAATTATATTCGGGGGGGGGGGGGAGGGAGGGGGGGGGGCGGGGCTGGGGCGTGATAGTAGCGGCCGCAGGCGCCGTTGCCCTGCTTTGCCTCAGCCCGCGGACACAGCGGTCGCTGGAGCCTTTGCCTATGGGTTCAGCACACGTAGGCGCCGCCCTTGCGTGCGGGCGTAGTCCCTGCATGCTGGTGACCGCCTTGCCCGCACGCAGGGGCCTGGCTGCACGTGGCTTGCCTTATGGCTGCCGCTGCAAGTGGCCTGCTTGCAAGCAGATGGCAGTGCTTCCATCTGCGACAACCGCAAGGGCAGCAACAGTTGTTGTCCTTTCTCGCTTTTGCGTCAATGATTTTGACATCAAAAGCTTCTCCAAAACACAACACACGTAGTTCAAAACCAATTATTCGCATGAACAACCTGGCTCTAATACCACTGTTGGGAAATCTTGGGGGCGACATCACATGGACTAATCTAAGTTGATCGACTAACTGCTCTTTAAAGAAACAAAAAAATACCTCTTCTTCCAACCCTTGCAAGAGGTTGGAGCACCGACAACCGGGTGGAGAGGAAATAGGTTGACCCCTTGAAACACAAACTATTGCAGGCAAACAAGAGGGTCGGGATGTGTGTTGTTATACATTCCCCAAAAAAGATCACAAGAAAGCACCAGGAATTCGATACTATTTGGGCAGGTGAGAACTTCCAAAAATTGAAAGCCTCCACGAAAAAAGGATAGAGGGGAAAGCAAAGTCTCGCCTCTAGTGTGTCTGTGCTTATGCAAAATATGTGATGCGACACATAAGGTCAATCACTTGGTTGAGCAGGCATCAGCTTGAACTAGACCAAAATGTGATAGACCTCCCGAAGAATCTTCAAGTTGGAGGCTGACACCACTAAGTCTGAACCGAAGGACCACGATTGGACACAGAACCACATCGCACGATGGGTTCGCCTCCGAGGGGGCAACTTCCATTAGCATGACTGACTCGACTCTATCCGAGGATAGATTTTTCATTACTGACACTAAGGGTGGTGACAAAATCAATGACCTATCTAAGTCTAAGGCACTAAAAGAGGAGGAGAAAGATGACATCTTGGACCTTAAGTTTGCCAGAGGAGGAAGTTCGAGTTTAAGAAGATATAAGAAGAAGTGACAAGCAATAAATGGCTAAGGGCAACTATTTATAGGTTCCAAGGACGATGGGTTCCACTGTCCGTCTGCCTACTTGCTCTCAAAAGCTGCGAGGGTAATAGGGCATATGGTGTCATTAAGAACAAGTTAGGACACATGGCATGATCTGCTTGATCTAGTGGTCATTCTAATCATCATGAAGATCACATTAAATCCATCACATCTTTGCTAGGGGCACACAACACATAATGAATGCACCACGTTGACTTTTTAGTAGGTGGGTATGACAAGTACTCAGTTATCAAATCAAGTTAGATCCACTCAAATTCACAGCACGAGCTCATGCTCGGTCATGTCAACCTAATGCATTATCAGCCATTCTTTGTCAATCTCTACCACGCATGACCATGTCGGCCCGATGCATTCTCCACTGTTCTTCGTTGGTCTCCACCACATCGAGCAATGTCGACCCGATGCATTCTCTGACATTCTCCGTCGATCTTCACCATGCTTGACCATGTCAGCCTGGTACATTCATTGTCATTCTCTATCGGTCTCTGCCACACCCGATTGTGTAGACTCAGTGCGTTTTCTACCACGCCCAACCAAGTCGACCCAGTGCGCTCTCTATCGTTCGCCACTATATTGAATCGTGTCAACTCATTACGCGTACTTGTACTAGATCATCGAGTTAACTCTACTTCCTAACTTGATTTTGCTGCTCTCCCAACCCGGGAAGTGGGGGGCATATGATATGGCAAGATTGACGTAGCTGACACGTTAGCTCCACTCATCGATGTGTCAGCCTCAATCAATAGGCACATCGAGGGCACGTGGCAAACCAGCCGACCATGTTGGTCGACACCTACTATACCACGTAGAGGAAGTGTCTGGGACATGTGGCCACCAGCCATTGACATTGACAACACCTACTATACCACGTGGAGGATGCATTAGGGTCACATGGCCGACTGAACAACAATCTCTTGTCATCGGAACCTAAAAGGATCAATCAATTAATGGGGCCATTTGGCTACTCCTGATGAGTGCCACATGGAGAAAATTATCCAATCTCGAGTTCGACGCTAGGTGGCATTAGTTTTGGCTTAACTTCATGCCCCCATTACTATATGAACTACACAATAAATAGGTGTAATGACTCTATGTGACCACTATAAAGGGGAGCCCCATGTACACTCTAGACACATTCACTCATATTTCAATTTGACTTGTCCAACTAGTTTACTGACTTAAGTTTCAGAGGATAATTTGCCCCAGATGCAATCTTGTAGGATTCGACTTCTCTCATCCAATGAGGCAAGGTTTCCACTCAAGATTGGCTCGAAGAAAACTCAAGTTGGATCCAACTCGACCTATAAGTCAGACAACTCAAAATCTGCCTTAACAAACTCAACCCATAGAATAACAAAATCTGCCTTAACAAACTCAACCCATAGAATAACAAAATCTAAGGTGTGAAGAATAACTATTGTCTTTTGGAAAGGTTAGTTTGATAGGCACCTTCTCCCTGTAACCTTTTTTTTTCTGAGATCTTTAATGAAAATGTGAATTTTCTTTTGAATAAAAAAAACACTACTCTAAAACGTGTGCCTAAGGTATTCTTATTCTGTTCTTTATGGTGCACTTAGAAAACTTGGTTAGAAGGGTTGCAGACACTTTCTGAGATGATTAATTTTAGATATGCAGATTAACACATGGTCTGAATATTATATCCAAGTAATGTGGTAGACCTTATGAAACACAAAAAGGAAAAAAAAATGGTCTTATTAATAAGCCCACATATTAATAGTCAAATCTAATATCTTTCAGATCCAACAATCACTGACCACTACTAAGACTACTCACCATTTTAGATATCCTCCTTTAATTCTTAAGCAATAACCTTTCCATTTTTACTTTCTGTTTTAATATGTACATAGAATATCATAAACTTTTATTTTCTAAATTTATTAACTAACTACATAATCAAACTTCAATATTTTTTTTGTTTGTCTATAATCATACTGAATCTCACACCCTTACCAAATTTCTATGATAAAATATTTTAAAACTTAATTTTGATCTATTTTCACAAGTCAAGGCAATTTTAAAAGCAAATAGTGATGGTAGAAGCATCATTATGAGTGTCGGCTCCTGGCCTATTCGCTACCTTGGCTACTTTGTCTCACACAAGGAGCTTTCACCCTCCCTACAGTAATCCCTTCTGAACAAAGCTCTTATTAGAATCCGAAGTTGGCAAGAAAACCTTCTTTCTCAAGCTGGGAAGCTTGTCGTAATCAATTCGATCATCAATTCCATACCTTTATCCTACCTTATGAATATAAGATTCTCATATCACATTCTTAACAAAATTGCTCATCTCTCTAGATAATTCTTTTGGTCACATTCTTCTAATTCTAAAGGTATAAACTTGATCAGTTGGGAGTGTATCACCAAGCAGAAGAGAGACGGGGGACCTGGGGTGAAAGACTTTACTTTTGTTAGAGATACCTTTGAAGCTAAAAGGTTCCTTCCCTTACTCAACAATGATAACAAGATCTAAGTACAACTCCTCAAATCTAAATATGGAGATGTGCATCCTTGGATCAATTGCAAACCCCTGACTCTCCCAACTGGAAGAACCTTCGCTCCCTCATGTTTAGATGTGCTCCCTCATGTCCAATAGTAAATCTGGGCTTAGTAAATCTGTCGAGTCTGGTTCATCTATTAATACCCGCAAGGACCCTTGGATCGAGAACATTCTTATATCAAAGTGGCCAACCTTTATAAATGCAGACTTTATAAATGATTACAGCAAAGCTTATGAATTTATCAACAACTTTGCATGGATAGTTCACGATTTCTGTTGGGATGGAGGAGTAAGGAAAAAACAGAATACTACGATACGAGTAAAAAGAGAATCCTTTTGACTCAAGAAAACTGATGTAGTATTAATAAACAGGAAGATTGATAAGAACACTTACAAGATACCAAATGCACACCGACTCTATATCTACCTTACTTCATGAACTACGGTCCTATTTATAGGACCTAGTGACAACCACCCTATAACTATTAGATTGAGGTAGTTATTGAAACCACCCTATAACTACTAGATCATGATTGAGGTGGTTATTGAAATCATCATGTAACCACTAGATCATGATAAATATCTAGATAGATAACTATGAATCAAATCTCAACACTCCCCCTTGATTCATAGTTGCATACACCAATTTGCGACATAAAATAAACATGCTTTCGAACTGAAAGTGATTTGGTGAGGATATCTGCAACTTGTTCATCTGTTCCAAAATACTTCATTGTTATGGCTCCACTTGCCTGAAGTACTCTTTCGATCATCTAAAGCTCCTGCATAATCACTATCAGTGAAACTAAATAATTTGCATTTAAATTTTATTTTGAACACCCATTTTAACCCAATCACTTTCTTTTCTTTCGGTAGATCCATTAGCTCTCAAGTTTCATTCTTATCAATTGACTTGATTTCCTCCTTCATTGCTTTTCTTCATTTCTCTTTTTTAACTGCTTCCTCAAAAGTTGTTGGATCTAAAATAAACAAAGCAAATGTTGAGTTATAAATTTCTATTAGTGATCTGAAATTTCTGGAGGGGTTTCATTTGAAGAATCTGAATTTGAACTGCTATTGGGTGAGGTTGACGATGAACTTGTTGGAGCAGGAACTGTCACTTGATTCTGCGGAGTGTTTAGTTCTATTAGAATCTACATTTGTGTTCCACCTTTATTGATCTCCCAATTCCAACTTACCCTTTCATCAAACATAACATTTCTGTTAATAATAACTTTGCTACTAATAGGGTTATATAATCGATATGCTTTCGATCGTAAAGAATAACCAATTAAAATATATTTTTCAGATTTTTCATCAAGCTTGTGATAATTTTGTGAATTCACCAAAGCATAAGCAATACAACAAAAAATTCTTAGATGTCTAACACTTGGTTTCATACCATACCAAGCCTTAAAAGGAGTTCGATTCATAACAGCCTTTGTTGGTGAAATATTCAACAAATAAACTACTGTTGCAACTACTTCTGCCCAAAACTGATTTGGAAGATGTTTTCCTTTAAGCAAACTTCTTGCCATTCCAACGACAGTCTGATTCTTATATTCAGCTATACCATTTTGCTCCGGTGTATATGGTGCTGTCAATTCTTTGTGAATACCATTTTCTTCACAAAAAGAACTAAACTCATTAGATAAAAATTCACCACCTCTATCTGTCCGAAGTGTCTTTATATATCTATCACTTTGTCTTTCTACAAGTGCCTTAAACTTTCAAAAATTATCAAATGTTTCATATTTCAATTTCAAAAAATATACCCAACTCATGCGACTATAATCATCTGTAAATAATAAAACATATTGACTTTCACTAAATTATTTTGTATTCATAGGTCCACATAAGTCAGCATGAATTAATTCAAGACAATTAGATGTTCTCCATGCTTTTCCAATAGGAAATGGTTTTTTACTTTATTTGCTATAAATACATCATTCACATATATCAAGTGTATTAATTTTAGACAATCCAAAAACTATTCCTTTTTGACTTAACAACCTTAAACCCTTAATGTTAAGGTGTCCATATCTTAAATGCCATAAACTAGACTCATTCTTTTGAGTTGTGATAAGCGCATGTCTTTTAATATTTGACACATCAAGTGGAAACATCTTGTTTTGCGTCATGCAAACATTTACTATAATCAAACTAGATTTTTTATCTCTAATAGTGCATGAACCATCATCAAATATTACTGAATATCCATCATCTACTAATTGTCCAACACTTAACAAGTTATGTTATAAAGTAGGAACAAAGAAAACATTATCAAGGTATTTTACCTTCCCTTGATTTGTCTTCATCTCAATTGTTCATTTCCCTTCCACTTGGATTTGCTTGCTATCTCCAAGTCTAACATTCAACTTGTGAGTTTCATCAATATCTCTAAATATTGATTTTATGCCTGACATATAATTAGAACATCCACTATCCAGAAATCAAATATCATTTGAGATATTATGAACTTGTGAATGAGTCATAAACAACTTACTATTTTCTTCATTTTTCTCCACATAGCTTGCTTGCTTTTCTCTTTTCCAGCAATTTTCCTTCATATGACCAAACTTTTTACAATAGTGACATTGAATTCCACTCTTGTAATTTCTTCGATCATAATTTGATTGCCCTTGTTCATCATGCCCATCAAAGTATCTTCTTCCTCTTTCATTTCCTCTACCATGAAATCCTCCTCTGCCACGTCCTCTTCCTATTGATTTTTTATCTTCTTTTGAAGTAGAAGACCCCCCTTAACTTGAAATGCTTTTTCTTCACTTTTTTCAAGTGACTTATTCAGCCTTCAGCCTTACTTCATGTGCTTGCAAGGAACCCATTAGTTCATCAAATGAATATGTAGATAAATCTTTTGACTCCTCAATTGCGGCAATATGATCAAATTTCGGAGTTAAACTTCTCAAAACTTTTGCAACAATTATATGATCAAAAAAATGTTCACCGTAAGATTTCATTTGATTAACAATTTCAATCACTCGTGAAAGAAAATCTTGCACCGATTCATTTCTTTTCATAAACAAAATTTCAAACTCACGACGGAGGGTTTGAAGTTTTACCGTAATCACCCTTGATGAGCCTTGAAATTCATTTTGAAGTATTAACCAAGCTTACTTTGAGGTTGTCGCTACTGCAATTCTTGAGTAGATTATCTCATGTACAGCTTATTGAATGAAGAACAATGCCTTTGAGTCCTTCGTTCTTTCTCCCTCAGCCTGATTTCGTCATCTGGATCTGCATATCCATTCTCTATTAAGTCCCATGAGACTTGAATAGAGTCTTCATCTTGATACTCCAAAATTCATGACTTTTGCCCGAGAAGATGAGGATAAGGGGTTGAGACATGAAATTACCATTAGAAGCTATAATGCCCAGTTTAGATTGAAACTAGGCTCTGATACCACAAATGTTAGGATGGAGGAGCAAGGAAAAAACAGAATACTACGATACAAGTAAAAAGAATCTTTTTGACTCAAGAAAATTGATGTAGTATTAAAAAACAGTAGGATTGATAAGAACACTTACAAGATACCAAATGCACACATACTCTATATCTACCTTATTTCATGAATTAGGGTCCTATTTATAGGACCTAGTGACAACCATCCTATAACTATTAGATTTAGGTTGTTATTGAAATCACCCTATAACTAGATCATGATTGAGGTAGTTATTGAAATCATCATGTAACCACTAGATCATGATAACTATCTAAATAGATAACTATGAATCAAATCTCAACAATTTCAGCCTTTGTTTCCATAACCCCATTGATGATTCTTGGATTTGGTCCTTTACTCCAAGTGACAAAGCCTCTTCAGTAATACCTACCGCTTATTGAGAGAGAGGAATTAGTTGAATAACCAACAGTGGCCTATCTAGACGATGATGTTGCATCTCAAAGTTCAACCTAAAACCAAAGTTCCTGTGGAAACTCCTTAAGAACTGACTCCCTACCACTAATTATATGTCCAAGATTCTGCATTCTCAACCTAATCCACGCCCTCATTGTTTGCTGTACTCTTGATTGTAGCTACCATCTCTTCTTTGAATGTAAACTAACTAGAGAGCTTTGGGATCTGGTCTAACTACAACCCCATTTACTATTTTGAAAATTAGAACCTAGGCTCTTAGCTAAATGAAGGGAACACCTTAGACAAAAATAAAAAACTCTGCTACCTGACGGTTCTTATTATTGAGTCATAACGATGATATCCATCGCAATCACAAGACCAATCTGTTGTCTATATGGAGGAAAGTGGCTGCCACCACCTGACCACTTTTTTATGTATCCAAGAGCATGAGGGATATAATTGGAGAACCATAAATGCTAACAGCAATCCTAGCCTGAGATGTGATGCTATTATTGATTGTGATGGCTCATTTCAGAAATCTGCTGATGATGCATGTGTTGGATATGCAGTGTGGGATCAACAACATATGTTGATAGTAGCTGGTTACACAAAAACACTTGCTTCATCTCTGATACCATCCCCGATACAAGCTGAAAGCAGGGTTCTTTTTGAAGCTTTCTTGTATGTCAAAAGGCCAACATTCAGAATATCCGGATCAGAACAGATTCTCTAAACTACATTCATTTTGTAAATGGAACGAAGGACATCCCATGGAACCTGAGTTCCCTTTTTGCTGACATTTTGTGATTGGCCGCTGAGGTCAATGTTATGCTGTTGTGGCTTTTGCCAAGGGAAGCTAATTGTACTAATTTTTAGGCTAATCATGATCGATGCAGTGCAAACGACTTCACCTGCAATGCTAGTCTAATCAATCTTCCTTAGTTTGTAAGGTTTTGACTCACATTGGGGAGACTAGCACGTCTGATAAAAAGTTTGAGTGGAAGCCTAGTTTGGTCTAGAAAATCGAAACAGAGAGTACTTCTAACTGTAACATAATTCTTGATACTGATGACTTATTTTGTAATTTAATTTTTTTTAGCAGGAATCGGCTTTGTCTTCAAGGACAATAATGAGAGCATATTAGCTACTGATTGTCAACCTAATAATGCATCCAATCCGATGATAGCTAAGGCTTTTGCTTTGCTGGAAGAGATTGAAGAGAGTAAGACAAGAGAGATATAACAATATCCTAGTCAATACCAATGCCCTGAACATTATCAAATTTGTCGAATGACCAATGGAGGTTCCTTAGTTTTTGAAGTTTATTATATTAGACATCAGGAAGCTTATTCTACTTCTCCCCGTTATCAAGATATCTTTCGTTAGTAGAGATCTTTATACAAGGGCTCATAAGATATTATATTTGTAATACCTCTAATTTTGCTTTAATGATATCTTTTCTTTCTAAACTTTCTCTTTGGTATCACGGAGTATTGAAACTTTTTCTTCGGTATGAGAAGGATACGTCTATAGAAGGCTAAAGTGTGCAGCAAGTTCAGCATATTACTAGACCTTGAGAGGTGCAGCGGGGCTGTATTGACATAGAGTCACAATCTAACAAGTGTGTTTGCGAGGGCAGAACAATGGACAGTTTGTTCACCAAGGCGAAGTAGTCCAAGGGGATGGTGGTCTCTAAAATTTCCGAAGGGAAGGATGTGAAGAGAGAAGTTGCTCCAACAGGATAGATACCTTGGAGGCATAAATCTCGATTCTCCAAAGGGAAAATCATGTGCAACGGGCCGCACATGTTGAGGAGTACCTCAAGACAACAACCACACAAAGCTCAACGCATCGAGCGAGTGACGAGGGGTTATTGTATGATCTTGCATAAGGTAATGTGTTGATGAATGTATTGCGAGATCAAGTGGGGGAGATACCTAAGGCAAAATAAAATGAAAGCATTCTTAGAGCGAGATCGGACTCAATGGATGACTGACTCATGGAATGGTGAGCACGAAGGCCACCATCAACTCAATGCAAATTGAGGAGCGGAGCAACTTGAGTGTAACGTGGTGAAGGACCCAAGCCGCATGAAGAGAGTTGGCATAGAAGATGGAACATATAACAAAGGCACGAAGCTTTCCTTGGACAAAGGTCAAGGACATAAACTCTTGTTGAGGTAAGTGCGGAATCATGTCGTTCCATGGGTTCCACATTCTGATGGAGCAGACTCATCCTGCATGGTGCCAAAGATAAAGGGAGCTTCTATGCACATGCACCTTATCTTGGAGAAGCATTTGATGGAGGAACTAAGGCGACTCAATTTGCGAAGGCGAAGTTGGGTTTACAAGGCTTTGGCACAGGGCAAGAGGATGCGAAGGCAGGTGCTCTTGAAGAATACGTCATAGTGCTGTCATTCAAGTTGCCATGAAGGAAGCGATGCACAGCGGAGATTGTGCTGGTGGGGGCAGAGACCCAGGATCTAGACAATGGTGCACCATTTTCAGTGAAGTCGGTGGACTTCGGGAGCTACTAGGTGACAGACTATCTTAGAGCAGTGCTTCATCTGGGTGTGACCCGAGAGCGGGTGGACGAAGGTCGATTACCAAAAGAGTAAACACAATCAAAGTGGAAGAAACCCTATGATATGTTGGTAGAGGCCACACATGGTGGGATCGCAATCCGAGTTCATCCTATAATGATCAGAATACAATGGAGATGTCACAAGGAGGTGACATGGTGTAGCGAATCATGGTGGAATAGTTCGTGGCAATGCGATATACACAAAACTAGTCCCATGAGGGACTACGGAGATATGATCGGGAGCTATTGGGAGTTCCACTTTGGTGAACAACACGACGACAAGAAAGGCTATAGATTCAACAAGTGAATGCCATGGTATCATAGAGGCGAGTCTTCCGTGTGTGCATTATATTTTACATCGGATAAAAGCTTTGGTCATCAGCATATGGGGGTCGTGTACCACCGAGGGAGTGTACCGAATGCAAGTACAAGTGAGTCCCATGGGAGAGACTTGATCATGCAGAGGTATGATCAGAGCGGCTGGAGAGTTCGACTGCTCTAGAGCTCATATTCGCTTAAGGGAGCTTGGTAAGTCAGAAGACAAGTTCGAGTAAGCGAACATTGCTACCAAGGAAGCTAAAGAGAACAGAATCGGTGTGAACCCAACAACATGATGGCGGAGGCCATGCATGGGAGTTGTAGTATGTCTTTCATCAACCAAGGGGAACTGCACAGAGAACACAGAGGTGTTAGAGCAGGGGGTCGAAAGGGGCGAGGAAGCGACGATGAGTCTAGAGGGACTTAGCTACCCAAAAACCAATGAGTCCTCTAGGGGGGGGACTTGATCATGCAGAGGTATGATTGGAGCGGCATAAGAGTTAGACTACTCCAGAGCTCATATTTGCTTAAGGGAGCCCAGCAAGTCAAAGGACAAGGCCAAGTAAGTGAATGTTGCTACCAAGGAAGCTAAGAAGAATAGAATCAGTGCAAACCCTATAACATGATGGCGAAGGCCATGTATGGGAGTTGTAGTCTATCTTTCCATCGACTAAGGGGAACTTCTTAGAGAACATAGAGGTGTTGAAGCAGGTGGGTCGAAAGAGGCGAGGAAGCGACGACGAGTCCAGAGGGACTTAGCTACCCAAAAATCAAGCATCGGTTGGAATGGAGGTGGACTCGGATCAGCACCACAATGCTATAAAGGCAGATCCACCGATCGCGAAGAAAGGGATGCAGATGCGAGATGATGGATAGTAGGGCCTTGGGGATGGCAATGCCATGGTACCGCAGAGGTGGGACTTCCATGAAGTTATTGATCCCTTGCTCTCATTAAGGGAGAGCGCTTGGTCGTGAAAGGGGCCGATGAGGTGGAGAATACAGAGGCAAACTCCAAGTATGAAGATAAAGCTAAAGGGCAAAGGCCAAGGAACTTCATAAGACCAGTGTCAACGAGCTTCTCATCAAGATAGCTGAAAGTGGAGGACTTCGGGTTGATGTAAGAGTGCTCGACCAAAAGATTAAGTAGGCAGTACGCGATGTTGTACCTTTGCGACTTAGAGGAGTATGCGACAAAAATGATGGACAAGACGGTATAATTCCAAAGGCGACCAAATCTACTAGAGACTTACTCTTATTGAATCTCAGATTTTGATGATGAAATCAATTGATAATGTTATAATGTAATCTGTGTTTTGAGTGATGCGAGACTAACTTTGATCAGGAGAGGCAAATTGATTGAAGCAAGAGGAATCAAATGTTAGGCCGGAGAGGAACATGTCAGAAGATTGGACGTCGAGTCGGAGGATCGGTCGACGTGTCGGCCAAAGGCTTCATGTCAAGAGTTCAGGCATTGGGCCTAGAAGAGCAAACATTGCGCCAAGAAGATTGAAGTTGCGGAGGTCAACATGCCGATTGGGCAAAAGGCCACAAAAGAGGATGAAGCGCCGAAGGATTGGACGAAGCGCTGATGAACTAATGACATGCTAGATAACATAGGATTTGCTTGTAATCGATTATATTTAGATCGAGTTAGTTTAGAGTCTAATTGAGTCAGTTTAGAATATAACTAGGCTAACTCAATTAGGGGGTCAATTGGGCCTGAATCAGAGTTAAATTGGGCTTGTTGTTTGGCCCATTCAGTGTACTATAGCAGGGTCACGCGGTGGTACCACCCAGACTTGGCAGTGGTACTGCCTAGACACAATCTTCAAGACTGTGTCAAGCGGTGGTACCACTAGACTAGGTGGTGGTACCGCCTAGACAATCTCCCAAACTATCAAGTGGTAGTACCGCCAGACTGGGAGGTGGTACCACTTAGTGTTAGTGCTGCAAGCGGTGGTACCGCCCAGCATAGGTGGTGGTACCTATAAGACCCGGGAAGCCCAAGATGAGACCTTTTTTTGCTCTAATTTTGAAGTCATTTTGGGTCTATAAATACCCCAGCTATTCCTGTATAGAGTAGTAAGAATTGAGCACAAAATTGAGTTGAAAAAGGAGAAAAAATACTTGAGAAAAAAATTAGAAAACTCTTTTAGGATTTAGGATCACTTCTTCCTAGTATTTAGAAGTTTATCTAAAGAGAGAAGTGAGGTCTAAGAAAGAGAGGCTTGTAAGGGTTGTCTCCTAAACCCATGAAAATGAGAAAGAGTGTAAAATGGTAGTTGATCTTTGCCCATTGAAGGAAGATCATTAGTGGATGCTGGTAGCCTCGATGGAAGAGGAATCAGCGGAGTGGATGTAGGTCATGATGAGAGAATCACTATAAAATCTGGTTTGTATTTATTTCTTGCTATTTACCTTTATTACAAATGGAATTCTTACTTTCACTACGCTTCTGCATGCTTTCAAGTTAAGCATTTCCATTATCATTTTTTATCGAATGAAAAGATTTTCAAAACCGATGTTTTTATCCACTGTACTAATTCACCCCCCTCTTAGTGCTGACTCGATCCTAACAATTAGTATCAGAGTCATATTTTTTTATCATTTGGTTTAACAACAAAGAGAAATGGCTCGTTTTGGCTTTCAAGAGGGTTACTATATCATTCGTCCTACTATATTCAATGGGACGGATTACACTTATTGGAAAACTCGTATGAGAGTTTTCTTACTTTTGTCGAATCTTGATTTATGGAATATTATGAAAAACGGATTTCAAAAGTTTTCTCTTCCAATGAACGATTAGAAGATTTAGAGAAGAAGACTTTCTCTTTGAATGCCAAAGCTTTGAATACTTTGTTTTGCGCCTTAGATAAAAATAAATTTAATCATCTTTCTATTTGCGAAATTGCGCATAATATTTGGCACACACTTGAAATTATACACAAGGGCACTAGTAGAGTTAAAAACTCTAAAATTAATCTTTTGATGCATGATTTCAAATTATTTTATATGAAACTAAACAAAACTATTGTTGACATATACATTCGTTTTACAGATATCGTCAATAGTTTAAAAGCACTTGGTAAAAGTTTTTATAACCTTGAACTTATTAATAAAATACTAAGATCCCTTCCTAAAAATTGGGATCCTAAAATAATGGCTATTCAAGAATCGAAGGATTTGAACCATTTTCTGATTGAAGAATTTATTGGGTCTTTAATGACGTATGAAATGAGTTGTATGGCACAAAATGAACATAAAAACTACCTTCCAAAGAATAGGAAGGATTTGGCACTTAGAATAAAAGAAGACTACTTGAGAGAAAACTAAGTGATGATGATAATGATAATCATGATGATCTTGAACTCTTAACAATAAAATTTAAAAAGTTCATAAAACAAGAATAAAAAAAAACTTAAAAAGAAAAAGCTATCAAAGAATAAGAAAGTATTCAAGGTGGCTTGGAATGAAACGAGTGCATCCGAAGACGAGAAGTAAACCAATGAAGATGAAGTGGTAAACTTCACTTTGATAACTCTCGACAATGAGGTAAACAACTCACATGAATCTCCTTTACCTTATTTTAAAATTACTTGATGTTTTTTATAAGTTATTTTTAAAATTAGTTAGTATAAAAAATTAAAAAAATTAAAAAATTATCATGCTTATCTTTCTAGTGATTTTGAAATAATAATAATTAAAAATTTGAGTATGACAATTGCATGTTAACTCCTAGCACTAAGCATGAAAAGTTAGATTCACTTAAAAGGAAAAATGCATTACTATAACAAACAAAATAATTTTGATTAAAAATGTTTCATGTTTAATAAAATTATGCTTGGCGATTTAATAATGCATAATAATGTAATGTTGTAATGAAAATGTTAAAATGTTTTGGTATCATGCTTGATGATTTTATAATTATGTATGATGATTTGAAGTAATAATGATTTTTGGGTAATTTATGGTTTATTGAGCTTGATGATTTCTATGATTTTCATATTGCTTTTCGATTATAATAATGATGCATGGCCTTTGTATGAAAGATTTGAATATAAAATCAATTACAAAATTTGGAACTAAAAGAACTTGAGCTATCTTTAATCTTATAGGAATCTATCTACGTTACTTTCATTGAATTTTCCAAAAAGTGATTTTGATGATGATTTTGGATTCCTTTTCATATGATTCGTTTTAATAATGAGATGATATATCCAATCAAATTGTTTATCGATGTTTGTGACTTGAGATGTATTTTATATGAAATATTTTTCTTGATTCACATGTGATTTACTTGTCTAAGAGAAGATTTATCTAAACAAATCTTGATTCTTGACATTAATAATTTAAGACTTATTTAAATCAAGATATCTTATTTAATCTTCTATGATTATATTCGTTATTTACTAAAAAGGAGATTTGTCAAGATGAATCATTCACGAATTGATCTTTCATATTAATATCTTTCATGTCATTATTTTTATATGACTCCTTTGTAATTATGATTTGTATATCTCATGATATAATTAAATCATTGATAAAAAAAAGGAGAGATTAATGAATCTATCTATGTCTTTTTTTATGAATCTCTTAAAAATGATTTTGATTTGACAATTCGAATTTGAATGAGCTTTATCTTGATTTTTTGAGATTTATAACTTGAGATTTCTTATGCATGAATCAAAATATTATATCATTTGATCTCCTATGTTTCTTTTTGCTATTTATAAAAGAAGAGATTTATTGAAATAAATTATGTCTTGTGGCATTGATATTAATATCTTTCATGCCATGATTTATTATTGATATTCTTTTGTATTCATAAATTGTATATCTCATCACTAAATTAATTTTTTCTGGTGACTTGAACATTCACACCATTATGTTCTTCCCTTCTTCTTTCTTGTTTACAATGACAAAAGGGGAAAGAAAATAGCTAGCATACCAAGAGAACCAAATTTGCTAGCTTGAATGATAAACTTAGACATTTTAGATCTCCCAAATGCATAAATTCTTCTTATACATTTTTCAGATCATGATATTGATTTCTCGATTTTTAGACTTGAATCTTCTTTTTGAATCAAGATCGTTTCCCTATCATTCTTTCTATATACAAAATAAGAGATATGTCAAAAATCATGACTTGATCTTTTATTTTTGATGATTGGACTAATGATTGGAATATTGATGTAAATTTATTATTTATCTTTATCATGCTTTGAAAATTATTGTAAAGGAAAAAAAATTATAAAATTATATTCTTCCCTTCTTTCTGACCATGACAAAGGGGGAGATAAAATTTGTTAGCTTACATGATGATATATGTAAGAAGCTAAAACTTATTAGCTTGCACATAAAAAAAAGAACAAAACTTGCTAGCTTGCTCATCTCAAAAGAGAAGCAAGAAGTGCTATCTTACAAATCTCAAGAGAAGCAATGTTTGCTAAGCTACACATTTCAAGAAGATGCAAAAACATGATATCTTGTACATTTCAAAAATTGCTAGCTCAAGTTTTAAAATTTGGAAACTTGCCCATTGCAAAAGGAAGAGAAACTCACTAGCTTGAATGTTCTAAACTAATGAAAATTTTGAGCTAAGCCTTCATGTCTCTAAAACTTGATAGTTGCACTTCTCCTTTTCGTTGATGACAAAGGAAGAGAAGTTATGATAATGATAATACATGGAATGATATATTGAAAATTTGATTATGCATGATTTTATGATGACATGTTGCTTGGATTAATGATGAAATATTGCTTTGACTTGAATTTAATTTGAATTCAAGGTTTTATCAATATGACATATTGATAGGGGGAGTTAAGGTTAACTCCGTCATCAATTGGTTATCATCATCAAAAGGGAAAGATTATTAAATCTTAAATTTTGATGATGAAAATAATTGATAATGTTATGATCTAATCTACATTTTGAGTGATATAGGACTAGCTTTGATCAAGAGAGGCAAATTAATTGAAGCAGGAGTAATCAAATGTTGGGTTGGAGTGGAACATGTCAGAAGATTGGACGTCGAGCCGAAGGATTGATCGATGTGTCGGTAGAAGGCTTCATGCCATGAGTTCGAGCATCGGGCCTAGAAGAGTGAACAATGTGCCAAGAAGATCAGAGTTGCAGAGGTCAACATGCCGATTGGGTAAAAGGTCGCAAAAGAGGATGATGTGCCGATAAACCAATGACATGTCGGACAACATAAGATTTGCTTGTAATCAATTATGTCTAGATCGATTTAGTTTAGAGTCTAATTGAGTCAGTTTAGAATGTAATTAGGCCAACTTAATTAGGGGGCCAATTGGGCCTAAATCAGGACAGAATTAGGCTTGTTGTTTGACCCATTCAGTGAACTGTAGTAGGGTCTAGCGATGGTACCGCCCAAACACAATCTCCCAAATTGTGTCAAGCAGTAGTATCGCCAGGCTGAGAGGTGGTACTGCCCAGTTCAGTGCCACAGATGGTGGTACCGCCTAGCATAGGCGGTGGTATTTCCAGGACCCGAGAAACTCGGGATGAGACCTTTTTTGACTTCAATTTTGAAGTCATTTGGGGTTTATAAATACTTCAACTATTCCTACATGGAGTAGCAAGAATTAAGCATGAAATTGAGTTTAAAAAGAGGAAAAAATACTTAAGAAAAAAATTAAGAAACTCTCTTAGGATTTAGGATCACTTCTTCCTAGTATTTAGAAGTTTGTCTAAAGGGAGAAGTGAGGTATAAGAAAGAGAGGCTTATAAGGGTTGTCTCTGCTAGTCATAGGTGCCCAGCAAGCCAATCACGTGAGTGATGACACGTGTGACTTGACACGAAATTTTTTTGCTTATTATATTTTAGCATTTATCACTTTATATTGATTATTACATATATATATATATATATATATATATATTGTGATTTCCTTGGATCCGTGCAATGGGAATCGGATCATGATGATATCACAATAATGAGACCGATTCACCTTTAAACATGGATCCTGAATAATCCCGGTCATAGGTTACTCGAGAGGGACATCGTGATAACCGGACAGATTGGTGTGCCATATACCCATCCATATGATGGATGCAACTAGTCTCATAGCTGCTCGTGTGGGGACACTAAGGATATAGTACAGGTGCTCATTAGAGAATGAGTTCACTGATTGATCCACTTTTGGAATGCTGGATAGTTGATGATGCTTTATTATCAGATAGTGATTCCATAGTCCTAGTAGTGTATTTGGTCCTTAGACTTAAGATACCAAGGATATCCTATATGAGTGCTCCACTCTTTGATATCAGACTTATAGGTTTGGATGTCTCAGATCTAGTACAACTAGTCATTGGGAGTGGTAGTCGACCTTACAAGGGCTATTGAGTGTCGATAGAGGATCATCCACTCTCGGTGTCATGAGAGGAATATCCCATATGTTCTTGCTCAGACAAATCCTTGACTAGGGTCATTCGGGTTGAGAGAGAAAGAGTTCTCCGGGAGAATCCGATTAGAGCGAGACTCGAGTAGAAACCGTATGGGTCTGATAGCACCATATTCGATATACGGTCTCTACGATATTAGATGAATGAGAGATCATAGGTACATGGTAATTGAGGATAGACATGTCTAATGGATTAGATTCCCCTGTATCGTCTAGGGACTACGGCGTAGTGGCCTAGTACGTCCGTAGTCGATGAGTCGAGTGAATTATTACAGAGATAATAATTCACTAAGTTAGAAGGAGTTCTGATAAGTATGACTCACGGCCAGCTCGATATTGGGCCTAGAGGGTCACACACATATGGTAGGCATTGCGATGAGTAGAGATTCGGATATGAGATATCCATCAGAGCCCCTATCTTATTGGATATCCAATAAGCCCCTGAATTATTGGATCCCATGGACGAGATCCAATAAGAGCCCATGAGAGATTATTGGATAGAGATCCACTAATCTAAAAGGCTTGGGTAATTGGATGCAGATCCAATACCCACTAGGGGAGGGTCCATTAGGTTTTAACAGGGGGCCTCTATAAATAGGAGAGATTCAGAACCTCATAGGCTAGAGCCTTTGCTTGCCTCTCCTATTCTCCTCCCCCTCTCTACCTCAGAGCAGGCCTAGAGTTACGAGGAGCGTCGTCGCAGCCCTACTGTGTGGATCACCGCTAGAGAGGAGGACACTTGACCTCCTTCACATTCTCCTAAAGATCTGCAAGGAAACATGGATATACAATCTACCTAGGTAACACAATTTACTCTATACGCAGTTTTAAGTTTTGTGGATTTTGCACACCAATCTTTGCATGACAACGAACCTCTCTTTAGGAATAGGGGATTTTATTTTCTTGTACTTCCGTTGCACATGTGATGTCACCCCTAGATTTCTTAATAGTGGTATCAAAGCCAAGTTGTTCGTACGAATGATTGGTTTTGAACTGCGTGTGTAGTGTTTAGGAAGAATTTTGAGGGCAAAATCGTTGACGCAAAAATAAGGAAGGGCAGCAACAGTTGCTACCCTCGATCTACGTGCCTATAGCCGCCTGCAGCGGCAGTTGCTAGGCCACCCACGTGCAGGCAACCCCCTGTAGCGGCGTCGGCACACTCGATCACCAACTACAGGCATAGCGCCCGTAACGACGCTTGCCCGCAGGCAGCCACTGTCGCTCGCCTATGGGGGCAGATGCTACAGGAACAACCCCACGGGCAGAACCGCCCGTAGGGGTGGCGATGACAACAAGGGCGCCCACCTGTGGGTGCGCCCAACTACAGCGGCAACGCCGCCCTCGGGCACGCCACCTGCCGGCGAGGGCAGCGCCTCACCCTTCGCCGCACAGCTTACTGCCAACAGGGTGGCGGCGACAGCAAGTGCAACAGGGGAAAGGTAGAAAGGGAGTTAGGGTTTTTTGGGTAAAAAGATAACTTTACCCCTATGAATTTGAGAAATTTTAGTTTCTATCTTTTATCCAAATTATAAAAATACCCCTAGGAATTCAGAAATCGGGAATAGGGGATTTTATTTTCTTGTACTTCCGCTGCATATGTGATATTGCCCCTAGATTTCCCAACAGTCTCTTAAACCCATGAAAAAAAGAAAGAGTGTAAAAGGGTAGTTGATTTTCACCCATTGAAGGAAGATCGTTAGTGGATGCTAGTGGCCTCGACGGAAGAGGAATCGGTAGAGTGGATGCAGGTCATGATGATTAAACCAATATAAAAATCTAGTTTGCAATTATTTCTTGCTATTTACCTTTATTGCAAATGGAATTCTTACTTTCAATATGCTTTCGCATGCTTTCAAGTTAAGCATTTCCGTTATTGGTTTTCATCGAACAAAAAGATTTTCAAAACTGACGTTTTTATCTGCTACACTAATTCACCCTCTCTTAGTGCCAACTCAATCCTAACAGCTCCAATTTGGGGTGAAAACTTTCTGCATTTTAGAAATTCGATAGGACTGTGAAGGTGAATCATAGTAGCTAACTCAACGTAAGGAATGCAAACACTTCGAGTGCTACAGAAGTATGTTAGGACTCTAGCTAGGAGAGTCCTAATTGAGATGGACATTTATGTAAAACCTACCTAAGCTGACCCCTATTAAAGAGGTGAAGAGGCTGGCTAGGGTTAGGAGGTTGTTTCTTAGAGAAGAATTAGGAGTTGTAAAGGAATATGAGTCTTGAGTAGAAGTCCTATTATGAGTTGGTTAGAAGTAGGAGTCTTGAGTAGGAGTCCTATTAGGAGTTAGGGTTTAGAAACCCTATAAATAGCCATGTATTCCTCCTTTTTTTATAGCCAATAGATGAATCTTTTCTGCAGCCTTTGAGCAGCAACTTGGAGGGAGGAACCCCTATAGAGTTCCAAGGAGGCCGATCCCCTAAAGAGATCAACCCCAAGTTTAGAATCTGCAAGGGTTCTAACACCTGGTATCAGAGCAGCATTCTTGGCATCTCGCTGCCCTTCCATTACCATCCATCAACCCTCCACAACTGCCCAAAGAAATTCCCACAATTGCTTAAAAGATCGTCGCCGAATTCCGCCATCATCTCCACCACCACAGATCATCCTTTGATCTCCCTGTGAATTACAACAGGTTCTGGTTTCCTACCTTACTGCTGCTGCAATTTAGTTATCCTTATTCGAAAATCCAAAAAAAAAAAATTGTTTCTATATTGCTGCATAAACTTTTCGTCACAAAGTTTTCATCTCTACGACGAAAGATATATTGCAGAATTCCAGCCGCATAGCACCATCTGTTTGATCTTGCTACTGTATTTTTTCTATCCAAATTTCTATTAAATTTTTATGACATCTTTGACACTTCCTAACAGCAGATTTCCCTTTAGTTTTTTCAAAAAATTCTCAATATAAACCATTGATCTTTTACGTTTAATCTGCTATACTTGAAAATTTGCACTGTAAAATTTCAGCCGCATAGCACTGTTTGTTTGATCTTGATACAATATTTTTTATATCCAAATCTCTATGAAATTTTTATGATAGCTTTGACACTTCCTAACAGTGGATTTTCCTTTGGTTTCATCGAAAAATTTTCAATATAAACTACTGATCTTTTCTGTCCAATTGCTACACTTGAAAATCTGTGTTGTAGAAAATTTCAGTTGCATATTATTGTCTTAACCCATCTATTTACAATCTTTTTTAAATGAAATTTCTTATACACTTCATAAATCATCTTTGCTTCCATCTAAGATTGATCTATAGGGAAATTTATCTCTAAAAATGATTTTGTGTTTCTGTAAATTTTCGTCCTAAACCGCTGAAATTTTCCGATAAGAATTATGTTATCGCAGCTTGCACCAATTTCCTTGCTGTTATATTGCCGAAATTTTCTTGATTAAATTAGAGATCCTTGCTGTCATATAAACTGTGATTTTTCTATCAATTCCCTCCTCAAATCTCTCAAATTTTTGGTGAAAATTTCATCGAGAAACTGCTATTTCTTCGACGATAATTCTGCTCTTATAAGACATCACATACTTGCAGCAACTTCCACTGATTTCTATCAAACCTTTGCTGCCATCTACCACAGATCCAAAACTTTCATCCATAGCCCTAAAACTCCACTAAACCACACCCTCAAACTGCACCCAAAACAGTCACAAAACAAGCCTAAACCGCAGCCTATATCTACCAATCCACCAACCCTTTTGACCATCACCTCTCTCAACCTATAAACACCTTTAACCCGACAACAAAAGAGAGATCATAACATTACAGATTTGGATGCATATACTATGGCATCTGAGAAGGCAATCAATGCTAAATTCGAAGCCTTTGAGGCACGAATGGAGGATACGATTCAGACACGCTTTACTGAACTCAGATTGGGCCGACCACTAAGCCCAAAGAAATCATATCAAGGAGAGAGTTCTGCCCAATCGCACCAAGCCCGAAAAGATGACTTCCAAAAGAGGGGAGGTTCTATGATCGATTCCAACTATCCACGCATGAGAGTGGACTTCCCTAGATGGGAAGAAGGAGACCCGATTGGTTGGATCTCGCGTGCGGAGCGATATTTTCGGTACCACAAAACCGCGGATGCATCTATGGTGAAAATTGTAGCTATACATCTTGAAGGGGTTGCTATATAATAGTTTGACTAGTTTGAACATACTTATGGAGTCATTTCATGGTGACAATTCAAAGAAGGATTGCTGATCCGCTTTAGACCAACCAATTACGAGAATATTGACGGACAATTAGTAAAGATCCGACAAACCTCCACCATTCAGGAGTACCAAACCAGGTTTGAAAGGTTATCTAATCAAACTTATGATTGGTCTCAAAAACAGCTATTGAGGACCTTCATTGAGGGCTTGAAGCCGGAGATCCGGGGAGAAGTTAAAGTGCAACAATCGTACACGCTTATGGCAGCCATCTCTTTCGCACGACATCAAGAGGAGAGATTGAATCATGAAGCTTGGAGGACTAGAGTTGCTCCTCAACCAGAAATACTGAAGCCCTCAGCCCCCCTACTGTCGATCGAGTCCCTGCACCAAAGAGGTTGACAAGAGAAGAGCTTCGGGAGCAATCTACGAAGCGGTTATGTTGGCATTGCGACGAGTTGTGGAGTTACAACCATTGCTGTAGAAAAGAGAGACTTCTTTTGATTGAACTAATGGAAGAAGAGGTCATTGAGCATTCAAAAGAGAGCCTTAAACATAACGAAGAAGATGCGGAAGAAGAGCCACAACCGACCGACGTTACAGTACACACACTAGCTGGCTACTCAAACCCGCAAACGATGAAAGGGAGACTTCTTATGATTGAACCAATAGAAGAGGAGGTCATTGAACATTCAGAAGAGAACCTTGAACATAAAGAAGATGCAAAAGAAGAGCCACAACAGACTGACGTTACAGTACACGCACTAGCCGGCTACTCAAACCCGCAAACGATGAAAGTTAGAGGCCTTCTCAAACAACAACCGATCACTGTTCTCATCGACACGAGTAGTTCTACTAACTTCCTAAATAGTAAGCTTGTTGTTCGGATAGCATTACCTATCAATAATCGCTGCAGGTTTGATGTTAAGGTTATCGATGAACGAATTTTGAATTATGATCGTAGGCGCCCGCAGGAGAAACTATTGCTGCAGGACCAAGAGATAATTGCAGATTTCTTCCTTCTCCCTCTTAACAATCATGAGGCCATGCTCAGAATTAAATTGTTGATGACATTAGGTGATGTTTCCTGAAATTTTATGAAACCAATTATGAAATTTTACATTAAGGAGAAACAGGTGACATTGCACGGGAAACATGGGGGCGACATAACAACGATTTGCACACAACAGATGGAGAAGGTTTTGCATAAAGCATGCAACGGCTTTTTGGTACAACTTGAGCAGCAAACTAAGAGAGAGCCAACAGAATTTGAAGATCCAAATCTACTTCCTTTGCTTCCTGAATTTTCAAAAATATTTGACGAACCGCGCAACCTACCTCTTACCTGTCGGCATGATCATTGTATAATGATTCTTCTAGGCAAATCTTCAGCAAATGCTCAGCCATATCAGTATCCACATCTCCAGAAGGATGAAATAGAAAGGATTGTAAAAGAGATGCTTGAAACAGGAGTTATTCGACCAAGTTGCAACCTCTACTCTTCACCGGTGATACTTGTACGCAAGAAGGACGAAACAAGGCGAATATGTGTTGATTACCGAGCTCTCAATGGCATAACCATCAAGGAAAAATATCTTATTCCAATAGTAGATGAATTGTTAGATGAAAGGGAGAACAAATCTTCATAAAGTTGGACCTTTGATCTGGGTATCATCAAATACCCAAAACCACCTTTTGAACACACAACAACCACTACGGATTTTTGCTTTCTTCAACAGAAGGTGGAATATCTTGGGCATATCATATCAGAGGAAGGTGTGGCAGTGGACCCCTTCAAAATTGGAGCAATGCAAAACTGACGACCCCGAGAAACATAAAATTGCTACATGGCTTTCTGGGTTTAACAGGCTACTACCGCAAGTTCATGAAAAACTATGGAAAGATCAAAGCACCACTTACTTCCTTACTGGAAAAAGATGTCTTCCAATGGTTGGACAGAGCCTCCACTTCCTTCGACAAACTTAAGGTAGCCATGACAATGACGCCAGTGCTAATACTACCAGATTTCAACCGACCCTTCATTATTGAGGCCAACGCATCTAGAGTCAGAATTGGAGTCATTCTCATGTAAGATGGTCGACCACTCATATATACTAGCAAGGCATTATCTCTCTCCCATTAAGATAAGTCAATATATGTTAAGGAGATGCTCACCATTGTGCACGCAACAACGAGGTGGAGACCCTACTTGATTGGTCGACGATTTCAAATTAAAATCGACCATAAAAGCCTCAAGTACTTTTTGGAGCGAAAGATATCATCCCCTGAGTAGCAAAAATGGGTAACAAAACTTCTTGGATTTGATTATGAAATAACTTACAAAAAGGGAAAAGAGAATATTCTTGTAGATGCGCTTTCGTAGCTACCCGAGCAAGCTGAAGTTTCGACTGTTTCACTTCCGACCAGCAACTTCCTTGAGGATATTAAGATGGAATGACAGGAAGATTTAGAGACTAGTAGTAAGATTATAAAAAATTTTAGAGGAAGCACCAAGCTCCATGGCTCATTACAATTGGGACTCAAAAAAATTACACTATAAGGGACGCATTGTGCTTATGATAAATTCTACTTGCAACTTCACGAGCAGATTTTGGATAAAGTTATTCTATATGCAGGGTACTAAATTGAAAAGGAGTATAGCATATCACCCACAAATCGACGGCTAGACAAAAGTTGTAAATAGGTGCTTGGAGACAGCCCAAAGCCACCCGCCAAATATGACTATCCAATGAGAACTCCAGACCCAGCCAAGTACCATTATTGATCGACAGATCGTGACTCGACGATAACGACCCACTACTAAAGTGCTAATACAATGGGTGAACCTACCAACAGAAGATGCCACTTGGGAGAACTATGACGACTTGAAGATCAAATTCCCAAAATTCATGAATCGTCAGCTTCGAGGACAAGGCTGATTTGAAGAGGGCGGGTCTGTTAGGACTCTAGCTAAGAGAGTCCTAATTGAGAGGGACATTCATGTAAAACCTACCTAAGCCGACCCCTATTAAAGAGGTGAAGAGGCCGGCTAGGGTTAGGAGGTTGTTTCTTAGAGAAGAATTAGGAGTTGTAAATAAATAGGAGTCTTGAGTAGAAGTCCTATTATGAGTTGGTTAGAAGTAGGAGTCTTGAGTAGGAGTCCTATTAGGAGTTAGGGTTTAGAAACCCTATAAATATCCATGTATTCGTCCTCTTTTGATAGGCAATAGATGAATCTTTTCTGCAGCCTTTGAGCAGCAAGTTGGAGGGAGGAACCCCTATAGAGTTCCAAGGAGGCCGATCCCCTAAAGAGATCAACCCTAAGTTTAGAATCTGCAAGGGTTCTAACAAAGTATAAGAAAAGAGCAAGCGAAGGCTAGTAACTAGCTCGATGCATAAAGTACAACCCTCGAGGAGGCAGACGAAGTCGAGTAACCATTGCCTTCTCAACTCTTAAGAGTATGGGTGAAACTGAATACTCGAATTCTCTTATATATCCAGTAGAGGAGCTCTGCACAAGTTTAAAAACCATTCGAAGAAATCTAATGTAAGACAATAGTTCTCAAATCCTCACCAATGATGATCGATGCTATTGAGAGTAGATTGTCTGCTTCATTTTCCAACAAAATATCAATCAAAAGCAGAAGTGATGCAAACCTACTTGGAAGTGACAACTAAGTGAAAGAAGAGTCGATGGGCAAATTTTGTGGAGGAATGACCCAAAAATTTAAAAGTTTGTGAGACGATGCTTGTTAAAGCTCCAATAAGCATCTACCCAATTCAAGCGGCATGAGGCATTTGAGAGACTGACGCATACTAAGGATGGTCATTTCCTTCATCTGAAGGATCCGTAGGAGCCAATAGTGATCAACATAACTCAATCAATCCCACACTAGAGTTAGAGTCATTGGCGAGTTAAAGTAGCATAGTGGATTAAAAGTTTGACTACTCAATAATAGCAGCGGAGAGCAACTAAGAGCCAAGAGGCGTATTGCAACTAGAGCAGAAGATTGAAGATTTAGCAAAAGCAAAGAGTTGCAGCGTCGGCAAAGGCTTCGACGAGGTATCGAAGGAATAAGTGGAGGAGAATGTTATAGACAAAATTATAAATGGAGTGTTTGATGTAATGCTTATGTATATCCATGTCTTTTGGTTTGTTCATACTTTGCACAACATGTAGAGAGACGGTTGAAGGCTTAATAGCCCTATTTTAGTTGGGTTTGGTGGTCATTTTTGACTTGTAAATAAAGGTTGTGTCATGTGGACACTTGTGGGAGATCTCGGTCTATAGTGGATCATTTTGGACCCTTTGTTGTGTGATCGTTCAGAGCTTGTGAAGTCTGTTTGTAATTTTCATTTGCTATGAAGTGTTTGCTGAAATGATTGCTTGTGAATCCTGAGTGAGACGCTTTTTCTACCCCATTTTCTCTTTTGTAGGTCCTAAGGGACCATAGGAGGTTTCAATGAGGCTAACCTTTTGCGAACGGATATGCAAGAGTATCGCGTAACTTAAGCAAAACCAGATAAATGCGTGACACTATGGTGTGGGAGAATCAATGCTTTGGGAGGATTGTTACAGAGAAGGATGTACAAAAGCACTATGATATAAAGTAAAATCCTCCGCATTGAAAACTGGACTAATACATAAGTCGAAAGGCAAATCGAGCATATATGCATTGATCCCAGTTTTTGGATAATGAAGAAAGGACTAATGGCTCAGGCATATAACTTTTTGAATAAGTTTTTAGGAAATCTCTCAGGGCGAATGCGAACCAAGACATCTTAAGTAGATTTTCCAAGGAACGGCTAATAACCTTAGCTTAACCGTCAATTAAGGGATAAAAAGCTAAAGAGAACTTCAATATTATGCCAAACAGTTTCTATAAAGTTTTCTAAAAAAAGCTAACAATTTTCAAATCTCTATCAGACACCAAGGTTAAGGGCTAGCTATGTAATTTAACCACTTCTCGAAAGAACAATTAAACAATATGTGAGGTATCGTTGGTCTTGCTACATGAGATAAAGTAGATCATTTTTTAAAATTAATCAACAACAACCAAAATAGAGTCATGGCCACTAGCTATTTTGGGAAGTCTAACGACAAAGTCTAAACACACATCTTGCCATGGTGAATACAGAATGAATAATAGGGTGTATAAGCCAATATTGTATTTGCGAGCTTTGCCAATTTAACAGGTGCGACACTATGACACTACTAGAGCAATATCTCACTCTAAAGAAGGCTAGTAAAATATATCCTTGACGAATGTAATGGTCTTGTCTTGACCTAGGTGACCTACTAATCCACTCGTGTGTATTTTTCAAACAACGAAGTCTTGAAGGGAGGATCGAGGAACACAAAATCTAATAGATCGAAAAGGTATCCATCCCTAAGAATAAAGTATGTATGTTCACAATGGTTTTCAACTTAGGCTTCTCGATATATGTGACTAAAATCTGGACATTGGGTATACTCCTCTTTGAATCGCTCGAATCCTATAACCTTGACACTCATGGTAAATAAGATTATAGAGATTCTATTAAGGGCATCAGTAACTTTGTTTTGAGTGTCAAAATAATGCTCAATTATAAAATAATATTTGTTAAGAAACTAAACCCACTTAGCATGTCAAGTGTTTAACTTCTTTTGGGCATTTAAGTACCTTAGGGTCTAGTGGTCAAACAACAAGACAAACTCTTATGGCAAAAGATAATATTGTTAATGCCTAAGACATTGCATAATCACATATAATTATTTATCGTAGATAGAAAAATATTGTTTTGTATCATTGAGTTTCTTATTGAAAAATATGATAGCTTGACCCTCTTGACTAAGAATTCCTCCTATATTTATACCAAAAGTATCACAAGTGACCTCAAAGGGTTTACCAAAGTTATGGTGCCTAAGAACAGGAGTGGTGGTCATTTTCGTTTTGATGTCAGCAAAGGCTTTGGTAGTAGCTAGAGTCCAAAAAGACTCATCTTTCTTTAGGAATCAGTGATAGGTGTTATGATAGAACTAAACCCTCTAATGAATCTCCTATAGAAAGAGACTAATAAATGGAAACTGTAAACCTCAAAAAGGGTTTTAGACTCAGGTCATTCTAAAATGACATAGATCTTTTCTAAATCAATGGCATAGAGCTTGTATGAATGGAAACACCTGGGCCAAAAATGATGAAGCCTAAGAATAGGATATGAGTTTATATGAACGAACACTTTTTCATATTGACATAGAGCTTAGCAACTTAAAGGGTAGTAAAAATCGATTGAAGATGTTCTAAATGATTCTCTTTAGTCTAACTAAAGACCAAGATGTCATCAAAGTAGACTGTAACAAATATACCTATTCAAGATTGTAGTTCATGAAGTGCATGAAAATGCCTAAGGTATTGGATAGACCAAAGGGCATGACTAGTCATTTATATAGGCCATCTTGAGTTTTGAATATTGTTTTCCATTCATCACCAAGTCTAATACGAATTTGGTAGTATCTACTTCACAATTCAATTTTCAAAAACCAACTAAATCTAGCAAGAAGGTCTAGCATATCATCAAGTCAAGGAATCGGAAAGCGATATTTGATTGTTATTTTGTTAATCGCTCAACTATCCACACACATTTTCCACAATCTATTTTTCTTATGGGTTAACAAGGCAAGGACAACTCAAGGACTGAAACTGTCATACAAAACCTTTAGCTAAAAGTTCTTCAACATGTTTGTTTAACTCGACTCTCTCTTTAGAATTCATTCTATAATATGAAAGATTAGGGAGCTATAATCATGGGAGAAGGTTAATGGTATGTTAGATTTCTCGTAAGGGTGGCAGCTCACTAGGAAATTTCTAGGGAATGATATCAAAAAATTTATCTAATAAGAACTTAACCTCAAGAGTAAGGTCAGGAATAGTGCAAGGGCTAGAAATTTCTCTAACAATCATGGCCACACAAAATTTGTTGTCTAGGCTCTCTATTTCAAAAGAATTAGGATACAGTAAGTGGAGTCCATTAATAGTTATAGTTTGTGGAGAAGACTTGGGAGTTCTTGATTTGTCTTTTTCTGACAACTTTATTATTTGTAGGATAATGTTTTTGCCTTTGTATGAAAAGGCATAGGTGTTTTCTCTTCTATGATTGGTGACATCAGGGTTATACAACCAAGACCAACCTCAAAGAATGTAGACAACGTCTATTGATAGGATGTCACAATAAATCTCATCTTAGTAATCGTTTATTTTGAATGGTACGAGGCATCTCTCGATCACAAGCAGAGTGGTTTTATTAACCCAGGCTACTTTGAATGGCGTCGAATGTGACTCTACCTTAAGGTTTAGTCTCTTAATAATGGATTTTAAGACTACGTTCATAGTGCTACCCTCATCAATAACCAATTTGCAAGTTCTTTCTACACTTCGGATTAATGTATAGAAAATACTTATCCTCTTCTATTCATTGGAATCACTAGTGATAGAGAGACTAATACGAACTACATTAACATAGGCATCTTCAATTTCTAGTTCACTTTTGTCACCTGAGTAGGTTTAGATTCAACTACTTGGTCTACTTCCTTAATTTGATCCTCTGGTTCTTATTTTAAGGTAAGGGAATGTTGAGGACAACGTAAGGCAATGTGACCTTTATTATGCTAATAATGATACTGGAGTAAAGATGAATTATTTTGAGAATCAATAATTGAACGAGTTAGACGATTCATGATTGGGTCAGGATTGTTGCTAGTAGTGGAGATTATTGACTTGATAGAGTCACTACTTGGGGTTGGTTAGGTAGTAAATCTATTGTTGAGAAATTGAGAAGATGTTTGACGAATTAGATAAAGTATGATATACTTCTTAATCTCAAGGGCTCATTAGGAAGCTTCCTCTAGTGTCAAGAAACTAAGTAATACTTCCTATTGGATGTGAAACCTCAACTCATTAATAAATCTTCGGAAAGTGATTATTTAGTCCTCTTCTATTCACATCTAAGAGTTTCTCAAATTGGGTCAAACACTATCACATTAAAATTCAACTGTTTAAGGTTTACTAAATATTCAACCAATTGGCTTCGAAAGTAGGTTGATAAAAATTTTTCCTTAAGTTTTTGTTTCATGACTTCCCATTGAGTGATGGGAGGCTCTCGATGGTGTCCAAGACTACATTGGACATGTTACCAATATTTCCTAGAGAACCCTACCAGTTTCATTTTTGCAAATCATATACGTTCAATATCAATCATTTTATATCACTCAAAGTAGTCTTCCATGCTATCTAACCAGTCAACAAATATATTTGGGTCAAATCTACTATCAAAGTTCGGCACATCCACTTTGACTCCTCAAACTATTTCCCCGTATTGTTAGCAAACCGAACTTGTTGTCCCATTACTAAGGTTTGTGGATTTCTAATAGATTTAAGGAATTCATCGTTAAGGTCAAAAGTTTGGTCATCAGGAATTATTGGAGTATGATTGTGAATAGGTGCCCTATAGGTGAATATAGGATTTGTTCGAACTAGGCTTAGGAGTAGGTAAAATTTCTTGATTTGAAGCTATGGATTGTGAAAAATGGACATGTTGCCTAATCGACTCATCAACCTCCTTATTCATGGGTCATTTTTCAAGATGTTAGAGAGCTCTTAGGACCTAGGTCATTTGGCCACATAACTAGTTTAGCATTGTAACATGATCTACTAGCTTGATTTGGTTCAACATTATAATATGTCTATCTCACTCTATTGGTTTAGAGATTCATCAAGATTGATTTAGTTTTTTACCTCACCAAGTCATAATTCTAATGCTATCGACAAATTACCTTTTAGTAATGAGGTTGTTAATTGTTATAATGCACAAGGTAGAAATGTAATGTTTCAAATGGTTCTCACTTTTTGCCCTCACTTTTTTTTTTTTTTTTAGGTTAAGGTTTATTTTAGCCCATATTGTTTTGAACATGGATCACTTAAACCCTTATGATTTACTCGTGTCTAAAATAACTCCTATATTTTAAAAAAATACAGCATATAAGTCCCTTCCATCAAGTTTGAGTTAACAATGTTAGAGTCTACTAACGTGGCATGCTTACTCATAATAAATTATTAATATAATGACATGGGTAATTTAAGTTTTTTTTTAAATCCATTTTAGCCCTTGTGGTTTTGGTCAAGAACTACTTAAGCTCTTATGGTTTTGCTTGTGTTTAAAATAACTCTTACATTTTTAAAAATATAGCATATAAACCCCTCTTGTAGTTAACAAACGTTAGAGTCTCCTTACATGACATACTGACCCACAATAAACCATTAATATAATAAAATATATAATTTAAATTGAAAAAATTGATACCATCATCAATGACGAGAGAAATGCGTCATCGTGGAAGCGACCACTGGTAGCAGCACCGAGCCGCTACTACGCGTCATACGCATGCAACCTCTCCCCCCGTTGACGACAAGCTCAGAAGCTTCTGGTATTGTCTCAGGAAGATATGCGTCGACCGAAGCTAGACATGCAATGGTCTCCCAGTCCCTCGTCCTCCTCCTAGGCGTCTTTATCCCCATCGCCTCGCATTTCGTCCTCTCTTATGCCTCACCCATCACACCTATAATGTGATGGTTTAGCTCTCCCTTACCTCCATCTATGACCTCTCCTACCTTTCCCTCTCCTCCTTCGTCTGTCGCTAGGACCTTTGTCGCTTACTCTTCCTCAACAAGATAGACCTCTTTTTTAAACTTAAACTACAAATATTATTATATAAATAAATTATTATGAGTCAGCATACCATGTAAGCAGACCCTAACGTCTATTAACTCAAACTTAATGAGAGGGGCTTATATGATATATTTTTAAAAATATAAGGTTTATTTAAAAAAAATAAAGCCATAAGGGCTTAGGCGGTCCATAACCAAAATCACAAAGGCTAAAATGGATCCTTATTTTTAAACTTAAATTATATATCATTATATTAATAATTTATTATGAGTTAGTATACCATGTAAGCAGACTTTAACATCTGTTAACTCAAACTTGACTGGAGGAGCTTATATATAATGTTTTAAAAAATATAAGGGTTATTTTAGACACGAATAAACCATAAGAGCTTAAGTGGTCTATAACCAAAAGCATATGGGCTAAAATGAACCTTAAGACAACTTTCAATGATTTAAATTTTAGCGGTACTATAGTTATAGCTAAAGGGGAGAGGGTGATAAATAAAAAAAAAAAATGAGGGGAGAAGCAACGAAAACCATGATCTAATGAAATGTATACTTTTTCTTTCTGAATGGGGTACAGAGCAAGTTTCTTGATGGTATCTAAAACAAAACTGATGTAGATGGCGGAGAGAAGAGACTAGAGAAGATGTAATTTTTTTTATTTAAAACTGAAATGTTTGATCCATTGATAAGCTCTATTATTTGTAGGGTTTATGAGCCTTAATATAATGAAGATAATGATTATCGAGAGTAATCTCGTAGGTAATTATTATGCTTTTTAGAAATTCAAATTATGACTTCTAAGATATACTTAATACAAAAAAAGTCTCTAGAAAAATTAAAAGATTTTTTTTAAAATTTTTAACATAACTCTTAGAATTTCTAGACCAAGTAATTGATGACTTTTTGTTAATTTTTTTACCTAGAATATATTTTTTTTAATTTTTTATAAAATTAAATGAGTCTCCATCAAAAAGTGGTCTTAAATACGAGTTTTTCCATATATATATATATATATATATATATATATATATATATATATATATAGTTTACATCACCAATAAAAAAGAACAATTAAATCATTTTTATGATCCTTGACAGTTTTTCCTTCAATTCTCCTCTAGCTGTCCTCATTCCTCATGCGACTAACTCAACTGATTCAGCTCATCTAACTATAATGCATGTGTAGTCACATTGTCATATGTTCAGTTTTCGCTCATTTAATCCTCAATCAAAGCTCCACATAATTCTTTAAGAACATAAACTTTTCTGCTCAAATAAATTGGTAATTTGTTTTATTTACACGGTGGAATTATATTAAACAGAACAAATGGCAATTTCATGTTAGTCTGTTTAATTCCAACATAGTTTGCTTTTATTCGGTTCAAGAAATCACAACTGAACCAAATAAACCCAAAAACGATTGAAGCGTAGCAAATACTGCAGCTTAGGTTTTGCAGAATTGACTAACCTTTTGAACAACGGACACTGACAGCACTATTAGAACTCCAGATCAATTGTCAAAGTTAGGGTAAGAATAGTTCTTAAAACATAAAAAAACTAGAATAAGATTGCATTTGCACGTATGAACATAATCATCACAATCTTGCGGTATATTACGGCTCCCCTCACATAATTCAGATAAAGGCAACGGCATCCTAGAAAAACTTCACTTCACAGAAAAAGATATATCACTAACAAACCCATTGGAGGAAAGCCCTAAAAAACACAAAGCCATTCAAACCATAGAGCTACATATGTTCGCGTAATATCCAAGAACTCAAGAGCGACAAATTATTTCGTTGATTCCGGATTCAACATCCTAGAAATATCAAGAAAACATCAAAAATATTACAATATACGAAATGCTAATTCAGAGGAAAACCCACCCAAGAAGAGACCAAAGAAGACCTGCTCAAGGGCCGCGGATGGGCTCGCGATCCGACGGCCGCACCGCCAAGCCCAGGCACACTGGCGGTTTCTAGGATGGGAGCGGTCGGGACTGGAGAAGGCGATAGTGGCGTTGGCGGGCAGAGGGTTTGAGGGCGACGTTTGGGTGGCACAAAGGGGGATTCATCGCAGCTCCGAGGTGAATAGGAACACGGAAAACGTTCGACGATACAAGGTTTGCGTTCGCCTCATGAAGCGGCTGGGGAGGGAAGAGCATCTGCTCGTGTGACCGTTTGATTGGGATCATACGGTTCTTTTCTTACTGCATCTGGAATTGTGTTCTATGGTTGGGCTGAATCACCCCGCGAAAACTATAAGCGCTCACGGGGCTGGTGAGTGAGGGGCCTTGTACGTGGAGTCCTACACATCGATATCAACCACGTCACCCTTTAAATAACTGATCGGTGATTTAGTCACAACAATAATAATCCGCATCTCTAGCTGCTTCAACTAGATAACGAAGGATCATCTTGCGGCGGTATTCAAACATCAAATCTTATAATAACACCCACACCTCCGAAACCCACCTCCATCACTTTCTTGGTCTCTCTCCGTGCCCGCCATTCTTCTTTTCATGTCTCTCTCTGAGATGGCGTCGAGTATGCAGTCGGCGGGATTCGAGTTCTATCCGTGGCCCCAGCAGTTAGTTGTTTCTTCCTCGAGAGGAAGCACCCATCAACGAAGACGCCATTCCTGAAGCCAACGTCTACGGAAACAACCACACGAACACCACCGGGAATTAGTTTCGATATGAGCAATTCTCATCTTCCTCCTGGCATTGGTCGCTAGCTCTTCTTGTTATCTGGCTTCCTTTTTCTTTCTCTCGGTTGAGATAGATGTGTTCATCCGTGGGTTAGGGTTCGAGAAACCAAGAGGTTTCACCCATGTTTCCTTGTACCGTGCGACGGATCTGTTGATGGATCGGCCTACCTGTAGATTTTTTCTTTCCTCTTCTTTCTCGGGGTTGGGGTAGATGCAGTTAATGTGTTCACCAGTGAGTTAGAATTCAAGAAACCGATATGCTTCAAACATCTTTCTTTGTTGATCACCCATCTTTTTTCCCTCATCTTCAAGAAACCGAGAGTGTTCTTGATTAACCTGTTGATTTCTTATCACGTGCAGCTGCGTTCCCCATGAGTAAGGAGTAGTTCTTCACCCATCACAGCCCTCCGCTGGGCAACGGCAAGCGAGCATCTCTGTTACCCATCTCCGTTGGGTGACAGGGATAGGGAGTAGCATCTCGGACCGCAGGGACCGGCCGGTGGAAAGCTACACAAGCCACGAAGGACGTGGTCGACCACAATGGCCGCCGTGTCAAAGGCACAGGGCAATCGATCAGTTATGAAGTCCAATCACCTTCGGGATACATCAAAAGCAACTGGTTGATGAAGGAGGACGCCGGAAGTGATGCTTCAGAGCGTTTATTTGACTCCCAAGGAGCGGGCCAAACTCCTTCATGTGCTCGTCGTCGCATGCATTCTACCTTCCGAGCGGAATGCGGTGGATGAGGAAGAGACCAAGATTGGCTTTCAAATGCATACTTCATGTATGCAAATTCAAAACTATTTGTTGGTTGAAATGGAAAGAGGTGCTTGTTTTAAGTTTATTTCCTCTCAGCGACTAATGCCATTGGCATCTTGGCATAATTGGTACTCTGTCAAATCTATCTTGTTGTAGTGCCTTTTAGCTTTTCTTGCACTCAGGTTGTGTAGATAGATGTTCTTGAAGTTGGGAAGCAGTGTATCCCAAACGACAATTATGAGTTAAAATCAAAAAGTTAAAAATGAAAAAGCTTGCGGGAGTTATCGTCTGAGTATTTCTTATGGCACATAGCAGATTGTTAATTCGGACAATTGATTTCCTTTTAAAAATGAGAGGTTATTTGATACGTGTTATGCGTGTGGCTGTTTGCTTAATGGTTCCTGAGGAGATTATTCGCAAGCGAAAGTTATTATTCTGAGGGTTGTCGCTTCAGTGGTTTAGAGTTATTACACATATGCATTGTGAAGTCCCGTTTATCAGAAAGTGCGTGTCCTAATGGGTTGGCATTCTTGATGACAGCGCTCGGTCAATCCGACAAGCCCCAGGGTAGATGCCGGCGAGCCACCCAAATCCCAGGCGAACATGCGATAAAGGACAGAAAAGAAGCACAACAGAATCACAAACCACTTCATATTGAATCGAGTTTTAAGTATCCGTACCCGTGATTGATTTGTCACCCTTCACTGGTAATCCCAAGTTTATTTACACAAATATATGAAGCAAGTTAAAACGACTCCCTATATCTTCCGAGGCATCATGGAGGCAAGAGTACCCTTGCTGGTCATGTAGAGCGGCTTATCGACTTGATAGACTTTACACAGCATTATCTCTTCGCTCAAAACTGAAAGTTTAGAGTACGTATCCTTGGTCAATCGGTATTCTTCCATTCTATAATCCACGCTAGTAGGCTTCTCCCTTGGATGCAAATGAAATTTTAGTCTCCTTTTCTCTCCTTGATTTCCATCATCTAGTTTTATGCTTTCAAAGCTTTCTATAGACCAGGAACCGCTCGGCGTTATTAGTGACAACTCATGGTTTCTTGGAACGCAGAAGAAGAAAAAGAGCTGTTTAGGGGAGAAGATAGACTCCTCACTCAAAAAAGTTCCCATGGATCCTGGTGGACCTCCAGCTGCTTCAGCTCCGGTGGTTCGCCGCGCACCCTTCGGACGAGTAAATCCCAGAGTTGTTCGTCCGACGCCATCTACCGTCTGTTGCGATGCACTTCGTCGGAAGAGAAGGGTGTCTGCTGCCAATGCACTTCTTCGAAAGAGAAGAAAGTGTGTCTGCTGCCGCTGCACTTCGTCAGAAGAGAAGAAGGGGTCTTTGCTGGCACTGCACTTCGTCGGAAGAGAAGGAGGGTCGCTGCTGCCGCTGCACTTCGTCGGAAGAGAAGATAAGACGGGTCCCTACTGCCGCTGCACTTCGTCGGAAGAGAAGAAGGGGTCTCTGCTGCCGCCGCTGCACTTCTTCGGAAGAAAAGAAGGGTCTCTGCTGCCGATACACTTCGTCGAGAAAGAGACTTAACACAGGAAGGAAGAGAAGAAAGTGGGTTAAGAGGAGGAGGAAGGGTTCTGTTTATAAAGGCGAGATAAATTCAGAGTTAGTATGACTTTAGCATCAAGAAATGCATGATAATACGAAGAGAAATTTTGTACAAAGTTAGTAAGGAGGGGTGTTAAAAGGAGGAGGAAGGGTTCTGAGGCGAGATCAATTCAGAGTTAGTATGAATTTAGCATCAAGAAATGCATGATAATACGAAGAGAAAACTTGTACAAAATTAGTAAACTTCTTTGCCAAGCTTTTCCTAATCCCAAACAATGCCGATGATGAATGGATAGCACCGGGGACGCTGTCAGGGCTATATATATATATATATATATATATATATATATATAAGGGCTTCGCTTGTGCTTGGGGTCAGAGGCGCCGAAGACCAACGTGCCGGTGCCCGAAGACACGTGCTTGAACTGACCGTTCTCGTCAAGGTAAATTTGCATGTTAATGCGGAATTCATATTGTATTATATTTATTTGCTCATATTCATGTTAATGCTCTCTATATTCTGACGTACTTGATTTGTTGCTTCCATCATTTGATATCAATTTTCTTTGCTATATTTAGTATGAATTTTGAGGTACCATATGAATGCATGAAGACAAAGATGGGATTTGGACCAACACTATTAATAAGGAGGGATGAGGATTGGGAGCGAGAACATGGAATGATCGTGGAATATTCCATTGGACCTGGAATGCAAGGATAACAAAAGAAAAATGCATTATTGCATTCTTTTTATCAATTAAAACCTTGTGGATCTACACTTTCTTATCCACCAAGCAAGCCACTCTTGTCCTTAATTGGATCTACACTTTCTTATCTTCTAACTGATGCCTTCAAGTCATAGAGTTTGTTCATCCTCCTGGATCAAAATTTTGATTTATTTGTAGTGTTTACCAAAATAGATGCATCAAGATTCACCTATATATATAATACATATATTATCTTTATATTATTAAATATATTATCATTATATTGTTGAAATGGAACATAAATTTGAACTAAGAATAGATGAGACTTTGGGAGTTGGACCAACATTAAATTAGAAGCACTAAGGCCGGTCAGTAGGCTAGGTAAGAAGTCTTAAAAGAGACTTTTAAGGGTGATAGAGGGTGAGAGAGAGAGAGAGAGAGAGAGAGAGAGAGAAAATTAGGCATGCAAGGACTAGGCGATGGAGATGGAGATGAGCCAAAAATTTGTTTATCCAAATTAATGTTAGAAGGAGGGAGAAGATAATCATTTCGAGTAAGATTTGTATTATTAACCAATAGAATGATACATATTGATATATCATCTTATAATATATTATATAATATTTGTATCAGACGACAACGATTGAAATTTGACAGACTTGTATTAATATTAAATTATATATATATATATATATATATATATATATATATATATATATATGATTTGATGGATTCAAGTGTTTGTGACTCGAGTCAGATCGAGATGCGTGTCATTTGGTCTAAGTTAGATTGGTGAGATTGCTAGTACGGTTAAATCAAGTTGAAGATAAAGGACTCGATTAACCCATCTACAGCGCAATCGACTTCTGCACGAGAGAGAGAGACAGAGAGAAGACTTCTGTCGACCGACCGTCCTGCACATGAAATCTTCAGATCTTCCAACCAGTTGTTGATGGCAACACATTAGTCTGCATCAGTCTTCCACTTCCATGGTAGCCAGGCGCATGAAGAAGCGCAAGGGGGAAAGGAAAGAGACGCTTACCACGTTTCCCGGCCTCTGTCTCACGTCTTTACCAGTCACCAACTCCTGCCATTAACTAAAGCTCAAAAGCAGAGTGCCCAACGGCCGAAGGGCACTCCGGTAATTTCATTTCACCTCCCACCTAAGTAGTCCTTCTCCCCTCACTTTCCTCTCCCGTTCCAATCTCCACTACTGTTTCAAGAAGCAGCAGCAGCGGTGAGGAGGAGCAGAGTGATGGAGTCTACTGCTCTGCCTTTTCTTGTTTCAATCCCTCTCCTCCACCTGCTGCTCCTCTCTTCTGCCGCTGCCGCTGCCGCGTCCTGTCCGTCCCGCTCTTGTCAGGTATCCGTCGTCTTTCCTTCTCTCTCCCTATCTGATCTGTGGTATAGTTCGTTTTCTTTGTTTTTGAGCTGGATTGCTTGGTTGTGATCTGGTGTAGCTTCTTGATTCTTGTTCTACCGCTGATGACTGCGCCGCGGGGCTCTACTGCGGCAGCTGCCCCGCATCCGGCAACGTGCAGCCCGCCTAAGTTCGGGCCCTGGCCTACCAGCCCACTGCCTTCGTACTCATCCTTCTCTCTCTTTTCCT